>NC_066242.1:17561184-17861184 GCF_024542735.1 Bombus huntii | reverse complement strand
ATAAAGATTTAAGGAAATATTTATAGGACTATAGGTTTTACGGTCAGTCGAACGGACGATAATCGAAGTAATGGAACAACGAATGTTCAAAACGATTTAATTAGCCTACGATTATGTTGGAAGAAAATGCTAACGCGATTGATGGCATCCGTATTAACAAGAGAACGTTTTACAGATTTTATATCTTCAATTTGTTGAGAGTAATGCTGGCAAATGTCGAGGATGAAACAATCTCATTTTTTTCGATTTCGAAATGTCTCTTTTAATATAATCGTAGTCTCCTTGCAAATTTCCGGTGGTAGAGTAAATCTTAAACGTGATCCTAAAGATCCTAAAGACGAGAAAATGTAACGATTATGAAAGATTTACATAGCGTAAAATATCCTGTTGTTAACGATAAAAAAAAGGGATAGCTTTTTGAAATGGAATTTTAGAATCGATAGCATGCTTGTTAAAACAGGATAATATTTTCAGATTCGTGTTTACCGGAGTTTGTTAACCGACATGTGTTTTATTTTTTTATACGAGACATATTTTTATTGCCTGTTTTTGTGATGCAATTTTTTTACCAAGTTTATTGAACGATTGTATACATACAAACGAATTATATGTGTGCGTGAGAAAGCCAATTCTAATAAAGAGAAAGGCACGATCTACGATATATATTTTTAAAGTCGATGAAGAATATCGACTAAAACTGCTGAAATGGAACTTTACAACGATCAATAAAAAGAAATTAACAAACAAATTACGCAGCTTTTACTTTGTATCGATGTTTCTGTGTTTTTCAAAAATCGTTCATATTGATCGAAACAGCTGTTTCTCTCTTTTTTTTTTTATCAATTGCTATACAAGTGTTTTTAGATTGTGCTCAAATTAAAAGAATTTGTAATTATAGATAAAATCATATAACGCTTTCGTGATCTATGTAATTCGGACATATACTTTTTCCATATCTCATCAAATTTAAGAACTGGTTTCAAAAAATTAAGTAAGCGCTTACGTCTGTTACAATATTAGATACCTGTTGTTCAATATGCACACACATATATATGTTTTATATTTCCGTGATTTTTGTTCGTTTATATAAAACTCCTTGTAGAACGTAACGCAAACTATTTTGTTTGTAGTTTGTGCGCAAAAATATATTATATATCTGTAACTAATTCTGGGACATTTGGAAGTAGTATATCTAGGAACTTTTCGTTGTTTGTTGGTCAGTATGAATTGTGAAACGTGTTATATTTGTTAAAGAGTAAAGAGCGAGACTATGTTCGACGTGTGTTCGACGCTGAACGATAGGGAATAAGTAGAGTTACGAAGTAGTTGTCAAAAGTTTAATTACCGTTTGCGGACTTCGATGTGCTGTAAATTATACAAATCGGTGACAGAATGGCGAAGTAAAGTTGCAAATGGAAAATGGCGAAAGTCGTGAAAGTATCCGAATCGCTACCTACCGTTCTGATTTGTGAATATTGTACTAACCTTACGTTCAAGCAAATAGAAGATTTCATAAGGTGGGTCCACCTGTCCCTGATCTATTTGTCATAAAAAATATCTTGTAAAAAATGGCTCTAACTTTGGTGCATTTTTAATAACCTGGACAGTACAAATCATTTAAAATTCTCGATAAGTTTTGTACACGTATTGTATCGTACTTAACTTGTATCTAAATCGCATGAAAAATTAATTATATCGCTCGCGGATCCGAATATAGATTTTATAAAATAAATTACACACCCAGAAAGTATAATATAGCAACAAATGAACTACTCGGAAACTGAACTGATCAATTTCAATTTCTGAAAACTTTTTAATTTTGATACTTCTTAAAATACACGCGATTAATGTTTAATTTTTCAAACACTAAGCGATTGACCGTAATTTGGTTGATTAGTTTGGCTTCTGTACAACTTAAACGTTAAATGTTATTAACCGCCAGTATGTAATTTGATTTCAGACATTTAAGAGATCAGCATTGTTCTAGGGAAGGAGGTTCGTTTGTGTGCCTTTATGGTTATAATGGAGTATGCACTAGTCTTCCTGTGGAAGGTGTTTCTGACAAAGATTATATAGCACATGCTACTAAGCACGCAACGATGCAACAACAACGTAAAAGCAACGGTCAATTGTCAGAGCCTTCTTCCTCATGGACTGTGTATTCCGCAGCACAGAATTTACCAGCTGTTTTAAATGATCCTTTCAAAGGAAAACAAAGTAACTTTTTAACTCGTACTTGGGGAGACGGATTCGTAGAGAAAGTCGATATACCTAAAAGTCCTTACCTTCCTGAAATCACGATGCAACATTTTGAATCATATTTAAAGAAAATTACAAGGGTAATTAATACATATGCTTAAAAGTGATATACTTATTCCACCGAAATATAACTAATCTAAAGATCGTCTTTATTACAGAGATACCGAAAACATTCTCGTATGAATTCAAATGCCAATAAATCGACTACGCCTAACGAGTTGTTACAAAATTTCCCAAGTTTAAGAAAAGTTAAATCTTTAGGTAAATATAGTATTTATATAAATATTATAATGAAATAGCGATATTTTTTTTTTTTTGTTACATGATATAGAATTCTTAAATTGAAAATTTACAGATCAAATGCAATTTGATTTATCTAATATCCCAAAAATCTTCTTGATACCTAATTTGGATCTTTCTCAGAAAGATAATTTTTATGCTGTATTTCCATTTGCCAAAAATGGATTATTAAATGAGGATTCTAATATAGTTCTGAATGTAAAACAAATGCAAGAGAAGGTATACCAGTGATATTAAATATTGCATAAAATACAAGAATTAAAATCAATAATGTATTTTAAATTTGTTTGTGGAATAGCTAAGTCATTATTTAGATGTTGTTGAAGTTAGAATAGCAGAGCAAGTTGCTTCCAAATCTCAAGCATTTTTCCATGCTATGACTTCTCACGACGCCCTAATGGAGCAACTTACACAAACTATCACAGTTTTGAAAGCCCTTAGAAAAAATATACACCAAGTTGATAAGCATCTAGTCAATGATTCTTTGGAAATTTTAAGGTGAATTATCAAATTATTTGACGTTTCACGGTATTATATCAATTTTTATTTGGATATATTTCTAGGTTGGAACGAGCGAGATCTAATCGATTATTGGTTCAAGAAAAGCTGAAACTTATGGCTACGGTACACCAAAGTCAACCAATGATACAACTGTTGTTATCTACACCCGATTATGTTGCAGCCTTAGATCTCATTGCTACAACACAAGAAATACTTTTACAGGAATTGAATGGAGTACATAGTTTTAGGTATATTTATATAAATAAATATTCTGCTAATAAGATAAATATATACATGTGCATATATATAGATATATATATATATTTATATATATATGTCTTATTTACCTTTTTTCTGTCTTGCTTAGACATTTAAGCTCTCAATTGACAGAAATGGAAAAACTTGTTGATAAAATGTTATCTACAGAATTTCAAAGATATGCAACTGCAGATTTAAACAGACCATTAGGCGAGGAAAATACAGTTTTGGATGGTGTAAGTATATGTAAAATTTTTACAAATTTTACATACTTAGTTTGTAGCAAACAAACCTTCATGCATCTCTTCCCAGTGAGATCATTTGTACATCCTCAACGAACAGGATAAACTTGTTTCCATCATTTCTGGTCTCCTACGGCAAAAACATTTTCAATTTGTGGATACTTACAAAGAGGAAGCTGTAACAACGGTCCGAGCTGTAACAAAACAGAGGGTCATAGAAGCTTTAGCAGCGAGTGATTGTTGCAGTGATCAACAAGCTGCAGCTTTAGAAGTTGGTGGACTTTCCCTCGCGGAAAGATTGACATTACTTCACAATGCTATACAATCTTTAACATTCCTCTTGTTACGAGTTAAGGTATATACTACATCATATTTTGAAAATTATTCTTTAATAAAATATAATCTTTTGACACAATACACATTCCTAGGCTGTTCACGATGTAATGCGAGATACAGTAGACTTAGCGGCAGGCCGAGTACGTGACGGATCATTCGATGATACGATTCCCGATTGCTTATTAACTCAAGCAGAACATTCGCGAGTAACGATAAAACTCAATGATATGATAACTTCGATTTGTGATTATTGTCATGAGCGAATGGGAAATCTGCTTTCTGCAGGTACAAATGATAAAGATAGATTACAAAGCGAAAAAGAGAAACTAAACAATGAAAATTCAAATAATAAACAAGAAGAAAAAGAATATCAAAATTGGAATGATAAATCATCATGGTTGAGCAAAAGGGCAACAACAGCTCAAGTATGTCAACTAGCCAATTTAGTTGAAGAGTTTACAGAAACTTGCGAGAAACTCTGTGGTAAACAATGCACAGGTTTACGATCTGCGTTTAAGGTGTGTGCTGCTTATATATAAATTATATTTTATAACTTATAGTTTCTAATATAATATTTTTTATAGGCACAAGCAGGTAAATTCATTCAAAGATTTCATACTGAGCTTAAGACAAAGCTTACCCTTTTATTAGAATCTGAGCGGTGGAAACAAGCTGATGTACCACCAGAATTTCAGTCATTAGTAACATATGTATATGAAAACAAAGCTTTTCCACCGAATCTATTTAAAGTTGATGATAAAGTCAAGAAGGATAATGTCCAAAACTTCATTATGATAGAAGATGAAAAATATGCCATTGTTGGTACAGCTTTAATGCTTATACAAATGATACACGAATATTGCAGGTAACATTTTAATTCTACATCTATGAATATTTTGTGAAACGCTCATTGAAATTTTATTTTTAGAACTGGCAGTGAACTGATAGCTTTATCAGGAACAATTGGAAGACATTTAGCTGAATTACTGCGGCATTACAATTCACGTTGTTGTCAACTTGTCCTTGGAGCTGGAGCAATGCAAGTTGCTGGTTTAAAGACTATTACTAGTACAATACTTGTATTAGCAGCACGAAGTTTGAAACTAATTTTGTGGTTTATGCCTTATGTTAAATCACACTTTCAAAGTAAGTTGATTCTTACTTAGCATTCAACTTACGTTACGATTATGATATTAATACTAGAATTTTCTTCTAGCGTTTGCAGAACAAAAACCTGGTCGTGGACTTGGTGCATCTAGTATAAGCGGTGGCGTTGCATTACTGGATAGCGTTGAAAAAGATATCCGTGCACATGTGAAAGAAATTGAAAGCAAAATTCTTACTATTGTCGACAATCTACTAGGTGGTCAAATATCAAAATGGACTGCAAGACCACCAGTACCATCAAAATCATTTAGAAATATTTCTAGGTAACCATTACACGATTCAATTATTTTATTATAACTATAATTACTATACATCTGAAATTTCTAATTACAGTTATTTAATGAAATTACACGAAGCAGTTTCTGGAATTCTTCCAGCAGTTGAAGTACAAACTCTATATCGTACAGTAAATATATCCTTCAAAGAAAAACTTAGAGAACAATTAGTCAAAATGAATATAGTGAATAACGGTGGTCCACAGCATGGTGTAGTCACATCTGAACTTACATTTTATCTAGAGGCATTACGAAAATTAAAAGTGTTACCAACTAATGAATTAGATGACAATTGGATGAGTGATATATGGACCAGATAACATGCAGAGCGCGTGATATATTGCATAATAGAAGCAATGAAATATTGTAGAAAAAGGTGACTAATCTTTATTACAGTCTTCCTTCACATGCGTTACATCTCAGTGATTATTAACGTTTTGACGGATTTTTAAAAATGTGGCTTGTATTGAAATTATCCATATAAATATGTCTAATTATTTTATTTATAAGGTTGTATGGAATACAAGATTATGGTTTGATAATATTAATATGTGTATGTATATACATATATATAATATATTCTTATATAAATATATATATGTATATATATATATATGAAGAATTAACAAGCAGCATTTTTATAAAATGCTCTATTCAATATTTTAAAAATATGTGTAAATAATAATCGGTTTTGTTTAAAAAAATATGATATTACTTGTATTGTTTGTTGACATCTCAATACAAATTGTAAGTTAACAAGATTACTAATATTCGATTACACATATTTTGCGTCTCCCAAGTAATCTTATATGCCATAGTGTTCAAATATAAAATTTCATATGTAAGTATGAATAACTACACAAAGAAATCTATACAAATAGTAGAAAATTATTTTCTTCCATACCAATAAGATTAAATATACGAAGTTTATTTGCAATTGAATACAATAGTAAGCATGTCAGAAATTTGTTATTAATGAAATGATTCAAATGAATTGAATTTAGCATGTACGCAAAAGTAAGCATGCAGTAGAAGGACCAAGATAGGTACTAAATTACTTGTTCATTTTTTCCATAACTATTCATGCGTTATTTGGATATCTTTTATTCTTCAAAATTAGAATTTTTTTTAAATATAATATTACAGAATAAGAAATTAGAAATTTATACATTTTGTTAATGAAACGTATCAAGACCTAAAATATGCATAAGAATAATGAAAGATGAAATATGACTGCTTTTATTGCTGTGTTCATTACTCGAACTGATTATAAAGAGTACGTTGACAGATAGATTGCGACAATGATTATTTAAACATTTTTATATATAGCATACTGTTCACATTAATCTGTTTTTATTGACAGATTATTGAATGACTAATTTCTAAATAGTAAGCATATCTTACTGTTGAACATATTCTTTATTAGAATATATTAATATGGGGATTTTTATCAAAGTTTTTGAAATACCCTGTCTCTCATATTCTTTTTTGCATATGAATGTATATGTATATGCAACAAACGTATATATCATAAAACTACAATTGCAAAAACCTAAGTAATAACTTGCAAAAAGATTAAAAAATACTCCATTTCAAGTAACGTTTAATTTCTTATCACGTGTGTTTATTTCTATTCAAAGATACTGAAAAGAATTATAAATTACAGCTTAATTACATTGTAATGGGGATTTTATAATGGATTGTAAATATTTCTTTCAACCTCATAACCAAAGATAAGGTTACTAATAGCTAATATTCTTCAGTTACTAATAAATTATACAGTTACGATGTGGCAGGCTTATATGACTTTCTGAAATTATGTTTGTTTAGAGTAGTTTTAATTTATTATAAATATCTGGTATATGGTGCATTCCGTTATTAACTTCATCTAGTCCATTTTGTACATAAATAAAGACACTACAATAATTTCTTGTATTTTTCTAATTCATAAACAATTTATTTAAAGAAAAAAGCAAAAGCATTGTGGTATAATAGAGACACCTAAAACAAGTTTCTCTAACAAAAGAAATTTTAAATTAGCAAGAAAGTGACCGCGATTAATTAATGTAAAAAGTAATCTTGTAAATTTAATCGTCGAAATTCGTGATGCCTTGTTGGATATGTATGTAGAAATAAGAAAATATAACTACTTCAATATATAACATATTAAACGTCTTCATTTCGCCAGATAAAAGGAAATCTTGAATTTTATTTATCTATCAATTTTATGAATGAAACATTCCATTGCTCAGTTGCTATAACAACGAAAATCAAAACATTTTCATAACCTATCTAAGTACAGAACGATATAGAAAATATACTTACATCACTGTGCGATTATTATAATATTTGTAAACATTTGTTCGAAATCTTTGGGTCAAAAATAAAATGACAGATCAAAATTCGTATGTATCTATTAATATGTACATATACTGCAAGTTATTAACATTTACGTTAACTTGAAATATTTTAATTATATATTTTTAAAATGTCGAATATTTTGTACATTTATGAACACTAATGCAGACAATGAAAATACATAGATATTACGTGGTTATGTTTTAGCGAACAAAATGTTAGAGATCACGCTTTGCGTCTTTGTTTAGAAGAAGAGCAACACCGTAAGACTAATCCAATTGAAACACATGAACGTTCATTTATCATTGTTGGTAGCAAGAGGGTCGTATGTAATAAATTGATTAAAACTATTAAATAATGATCTATCGATAAAAATTACGTACTTATAATTATGAAGAAGAAATATGTATTCTTAGGGTAAAACTACGATCGTACATCGATTTCTCGAAAAAGATGAGGCACCGAAACCAACTATCGCGATGGATTATTCTTTTGGACGTAAAGCTGGGAAGAGTTTAGTAAGTTTTCATTTATTTTATGATACCATATCATTCAAATAACAAATAAGTATGAAATTAAGTATACAAATTTCGAATAATGTTTAGAGAAAGTTAAAATTAAATTAATTGAATAGAAAATAAATAAGAAATATATCAGTCGTATACGTTACAGCGCAGAAAGTATCATTTATTCGCAAGAATCAGTTAAGAATATTTCATTCACTAAAATATAAATAATCATAGTATATCAATAATTAAAATAACAAATCGAAAATGTATTTAGAAACAGTAGAAATAAAAAAAGACAAAACATGTTATTATGTAACTGTGTACACACGTTATGACGATGACGACAAATATTTAACTGTATCTTTATTTCTTGTTTAATTCTTATTATCGGCGCAGATAAAAAATATCGTGCATGTTTGGGAAGTAGGACATTTAACTTCTTCATTAGTATCAGCCGCAATGACAGGTTCGTCTTTGACTCATTCTCCTCATCATGTCACGGTATTGATTATGTTGGATTTATCGCAACCGGAGATTTTATGGACCACTTTCGAAGAAGCTTTCTCGGTAGTTCGAAATGCAATGAAAATGAGTTATGACGATAAAATAATTCAGGAACTCAAACAACAGCGTATTAAAGAACGAAAAAAAGCGGTGGAAAGAGAAGTCGATCCATTTCCGATGAAACTTTGCCTTATTGGTGGAAAATATGATCAATTTAAGGTATCTTAAGCATATTTTCCAATGTAAAATATATCGTTATAGATGGTTATTAAATTGAAAACTATTACGAAATAATAAATTATCTAACGATTTTGAAATAGGATTTAAGTTTGGATAAAATAGAATTAGTTGGGAAAATATTAAGAGCTACAGCTCACGTTTTAGGCGCAGGACTCTATTATCATTCTGCAAAAGATAAATCTTTATTACGAAGAACTAAAGACTTGTTATCTCACTATGGATTTGGTATTCAATTTTCGTAAGTTTCTATACTGATTATCAAAATAATAGTTATATATTTTGATGTTGCAAAGTTTTGACATTGAATCGATATACTTTGCCTTTTCTTGAAAATTACAAATCAGCGATACCAAGTGCACAGATTTTGAGAAGCCATTAGCGATATCTGCCGGTGCAGACTCCCTCTCGTCGATCGATTTGCAATTTCCTCAAACCAGACCTTCGGCTATCTTAGATACCATCAAACAGATTTACGTTACTCGTATACCGCAAGAGTCAAGAAGCAACGAAATTATTCTGGAGGATCCAAGTAACGACCCCAACTTTAATGAACCGATCATCGACAGATTACGAGCTCAGAGAGAAGAGGTATCACTGAGTAATTTAATTTATACGTTGCAAGGAAGGAGAGAATTTGTTTTTCTTTTTTAATTTTTTTAAACAGGATTTTTCTCTTCCAAGATTAATATCTTAAATGGCTGTCTATTGCAATCTTATTACGGTCTTTAGCTTAATTTTACTAATACTATTCATCCAAGAAACTGAAAGTAATTTATTTGTAGGAAATCAATATTCTACTTCACGATATGTTGGAAGGACGAATACCTCAAATTCCTATTCCGGATCCATCATAGAATTAGATAACCTGTGTGTCGTCATATGGATTTATCACAAGTACATGTAAAAAGGGGAAGAGATCTTTCGAGCGAAAGAAATCCCCCTAATGCATGTTTGTCACGTACTTGATCTTATTGAGATTGAAAGAAATCTCCGACAAGCGAAAAATTTCAGTTTACCTAGTTTGTATTTAACATGTTACTATCTGAAAATCTTATTTTACTCAAAAGGCTTATTTTACATTTTTACGTTTACATCAACGTAGAATCTACAAAATCCTGCTTGCGACATTGTGCTCTTTCTAGTTCACATGTTAAGCTATACTACAAGAGGCATGAATGCCTACAATGGTAACGTCGATAAGGCTTACGATAAAGTGTATTTATCGCGTTTAAAAAGAGTTATGGTATAGATTCTTGTACAAGTAATCGTACGATGATTCTACTGAGTTTAATATTCTTGTACGAGCAAAATATTCAAAAATATTAATATTAGTAATCGATGAATCTATTAAATCGATATTTGTAACTAGCTATGTGTATATATATCAATTAAAGTACTTTTATTCCTGAATATGCATATTATGGTTTCTAATAAGCGATTATTTTAAAATTCAAATGTTTTGTCGAAGAATGGTCATACGAAATTTTATGAATATACAGAATTACGACGAATGAATCCATTAATAAATTATTCGTCTACTAGATGAAAAATATCTTAAATTCGCCGTAATATTAACACTAATTTAACGACACGGTATTAAAGTTGTTTCACTGGAACTTACTTTCATCGAAATAAAACGACTGATCTTCCTCGAAATCAATCATTCAAATCATACGATTTCGATTCTCCGTAGCGATGAAATTACCCATACTCGTGTCATCGCGCACGCGTCTGTTGTTTCGCCCTTTCCCAACAGCGGTTCACCGTGAAATCGAAGGGAGTATAGGGTATAGGGTATAGCGAGAACGAGAGCGTAGGGGAAAGGTGGGGAGGGTGTCGTCGCACGGTTCCCGATTTCTAGCGACAGTGGAGTAGTGCGCTGATAAGAGCAGCGGCGGCGAACGGTGACGCGTGCGCGCTGCGGTGCGATGCGCATGCGCCTCGAGGTACACGGGTCGCTCCCGATACGCGGATAGTCGGAGTCGAGAGTTTACGAAAACGGGATCCGACTGGGGGGGTTTTCGCTGCGTCGCGGGCCTCTCGCTTTCTGGCCTCGGTTTCCTCAGTGAAAATGCCGCTGTGATAGAGGCGCGCGCGGTGCCGTGTGCTCTGTCCGGGCTTGTCGCGCCCCTGCAACGAGCCAACAGTGTCAACTGTCCACACCAAATTTTATTGCGTTAGTGGTTCCACCGATTCGCGACTGTTATCTTCCCGGCGCTTTTCCCTCCCTCGCTGTCTCCTCTGTCTTTCTCTTTCGTTCTACTCTACTGCTTTTTCCACCTCGTGCATTCTATCCTTCTGGTTATTCGCGCGTTTTTTTACTATCTCGCAAACCATAGATCGGTCGCGCTCTGTGTGTCCCCACCTTCACGAAACGATACCGCAAGATTTGACACTGGAAGATCGTGACAGTGTAGAAGTGTCGCACGAGTTTCGTAATCGTTTGTTAACGGAGTTGCACCGACGATTCGAACAGGTGAGTTGAAAAAACAAGATCGACATGGTGTCGGTGTCAGTGATTGGCTCCTCCCAGATCAGTGTCGTTGATCGTTACACCTGTCACTGCGAATCAGGCTTCGGTAATTCGATCGTGTCGAATCGATAAAACCAAGAATTGATGGTTGGTTCTCGTCCGACCGACACGATGTTCGAAATGTATATCGCGGTGATCATAGACCGCCCCCTCCTGCTACTGCTTCTCGCGATTATCGATTCCGGTGTGAACGCGCCCTGTCTGGACAGTTATCTGGTCGTCCTTCTTGCACGCATCTTTCTTATTTGCGGGATTAAGTTTTTTCAATGATCAATATCGGCCCGCATAAATACAATACTGCTTCGCTAACTGGTCACGAGTAGGGACCTTATCTGGCTATTTATCGAGGAAGGTATACTTTTAATAACGACTAATTGACATAGACGTCAAAGGCTCCATCAAAGTCGACGTACAGGCTAGATAATGTGGTTAGATTTCGTTTCAAGACACAAACATTTTTTCAGTAAATAAGTCGGTGAAATTCTAAAAGACCACTTTTCAGGTTCGGAGAAAACATTCCCTTGGCGCTGCAGTAGAATTCAATTTATCTAAACTCGTTACACGACAAACAATTCATATAATTAGAGTTTGCCAATTCTTCCATCGTTCTTTCGTCATTCTTTGTTCAAATAATAGAAATTCACGGCCAGGTACATAAACGAATTCGACCGACAGTAGTTTGGTTAATCGAGCACTAAGTACGTTCTCGTCCGAATAAGTGCGCTTCTATTCTACTAAATATCACTTACACGGCCGATGCGTTCTTTCGTAGTTTCATGTGCGTGCGGAGAAAGCATAGAGGGTTCCCTAATCGCGTTCGCGAACGCGTGTTAACAGTTTAAGCGTGATTTTGGTACCGTAACTCACGAGCAGAAGGTAACGAGTCTTTAATGAGAATTAATTACACGCATCGTGACGACTGAGTTATCGCGAGAGTGTTTCGAATGTTTATATGTATTGATAGCGGTGCTCTATATGCAAGTGTACATTGTACATATACGCATATAATATACCGGTGGAGAAATTTATTTCCGAATTTGTACACTCTGTGTCTGAACATGCTTGTCTGGGAGATGCTGATCAATCACTGGCGTGTCAACTTATTCTGCTATTCTCTGATTCACTGATTTATACGGAAGTATGTAGATTGGAAATCTAACTTAATTATATTATATACGTATGATAGGACGAGACGCATCGTATGCGAAATTACATATCTGGCATGGAAATGATGAGATCGTATGTACAATATAATATGACTAAACGTTTGATGTTAAATATCGCGAAACGTTTGATATTTTTATTAAACGTCTGAATTGTACAGGTGATGGAATCTTTTAAGTAATCGATCGCGATCGACCCATTGGATCATATTTAGAACTATAAAAAGATTAAGATGACAATATAAAAGTGTCTAGTATAAAAGTATCTATATATATATATAGAATCGAGCGATAAGTTATGCAGAATGTTGAAGATTTCGAAATATTATCTCGTATTTGGACGCATGGGACGCATTGCGCCCAAAATCACGTATCACAGCGATGGAAGCTGAATAAAATTTTGACCCAAGAATTTTAACTATCTTAATTGTTATTTTAGTCATTTCTTTCTCTGCGTCCTGTGCAGAAGTGAAAAACTATCTGTTCCAAAAAATAAGTCTATAATTCCAAATATGGGTTGTATAATACGTAAAAGGTATTGCATTTGTGCTTGCATAAGAAGTAGCTATACCAGCCTAATATCAGAAATGTTTGTTGCATCTTTAGTCAGATAAATATAGCGTGCATTACAATGTCGAATCGGTCGATATACAGACCTATTGCTAACTTTTCTCAGTAGGTACTGTGCTCGACGTTCAATTATAACTCCTTATTGATTGCTCAAACTATACACTACAGGAGCAAAGCATTAGTTATTTGTAACAAAGTGGACGACGCGTAAAAAGATAAAAAAAAACTCTACGTAACGAAATTATCATACCCAAGTGACGAATTAATTCCTGTTTCGCAGCTAATAAATTAACATGAATTGAAAATAGGTTGACTTCAAACTGACATAGTTAATAGAAAAGCAACTATTACTTTCTGTTCGTGAAAAAGAGTCACGAGAATTAGCGAGAAATAAAAATTGTCCACGAAATCGGGTCAAGATCTGATCAAAATCTTGAGTAATAGATCCATGTTAAAGCAACGTGTATATATTTTTCACAGTTCCAGTTCCACCAAAAGAGGTACAGCTGCCATTTAGTCTATGCCTCGTTTACTTCCTACGTTCCCTTACTTTATCACATTTCGAATTTGTTTCTTTGCTTTACTCAAAAATTTCTCGCTCCACTACCCGCTAAGAACTACCAAGGATGCGTTAGCCTATGAGATCAGGATGAAGATAGCTATCGGACGAAGATTTCATTTTGCAAACTGTTTGTATCTTTTATTGAACAAATTTAAATTTGGTAGATTGTAACCAGTGGATAAGATCTTATCGGAGCCAGAAGCTAAATACACTTAACATCTTTTACGAGACGAACTACAGCACTCTGTGGGAGCATTGATATCTGAAAAACCAAAGATATAAAATACATTTGCATACGGGAGCGTTGTACAAGCAAAAATTAGCGAATAAAGACAAAAACGTTTCTCGTCGACGGTATTACTTTGATACGCAGCTGAAAATTACGCTACTAAAATGTTTATTACGTGAATCAAATTAACCTTTGAAACTTAAACGACTCCACTATACTACATGCTACAACATGTTAAGAATAGATAGTAAATCTAGTTTGTAACAAGAGTTGTTTCGGTGCTAAGCGATACTTAATATGCCTGCCTTTCGCAAAGGAATAATTTACGAGTGGTCGTGATAAAGGAGAGAAACTAGCGGTAATTACGAAAGGAAGCCTCTCTGAATCTGACCGAAGATGGCAGTGAGAAAGGTAGATAACCGAAGGATACCGAAACTTATTTCTTAATCTTATCTCGTTGTATTAATCATAGTCGTGTTGGTTCGATTTCGATTAGCGTTATGATCTTCTTTGTTCGTTTCTGGAAAGTAATTGTGTCGACAAATATTCAGATAGGTTTCATTTTTACGTATAACGTAGTTTACAACAGAGAGAGAGTGTTGAAAACGAAGAGCAAAAAATTTGAAATATATTTTATATATTTATAATACATAATATATATTCGAAGTATATAATTTGGTAACTCTATAGATAAAATGAGTTACATGAGGACATATAGCACAATTGAAATAAACGATCAAGTCAATTTATTGCTTACGAAACTAACATTTTTCGCATATCATTCAGAGTACTGTAGTTATTTCAAAACAGAGCGCATGCAATTTTATTGAAATTACGACACTCAAAGAACAATGTGAGTCGCGTTAGTCTCACATTATCTATTGGGCATTAATATTTATATCTTCGACTATACATATCAACTACCGCATAAAGTATGTAACGAAATATAATTATAGGTATGTTTACTATATTAAAACGATAGAGTTCCCATGAAATCTTCTCTTATTACCGAGAATATTCGCACGTAGTATCAGTTATTCGTCAGTCTTTAAGAAAGTTGTTACAAAAGATTATTAATGTTCGTTGTTCTTGTCCAAGGGACGAATTTGGATGATTTAGAACTTCTTGTGATATTGTTTATTAATAATACCGATATAGCTTCGATATAGCGTTAAAATCTTAGCGTTATTCCTGAAAAGATTCAAACATTGGTGAAACGACATTTCATGCGCATCGATTTGATATTACGTAATCGTAACATCAAGATATAAGAAATTGTAAGGACTCTCACGCAAGCTGTTTCTCAGAGCAGCGCAAAATTTTCTCGCGATTCGTGCGTTGATTTAACGAATAATCGATGAAAGGTCCGATAACGATCTTGCTGGGTAACTACGGATAAATTGAACAAATACTTCCAACAGACTGTAGGGCACGTAGATACGTGTGTGTGCCACGTGGCAACCGGGTCAATTGTATTCCATAACGAAGCAAATGCTCGTTATCCTCCGAACAATTCGATCATTGTCCTAGGGAACGCTTTGAAAACGTGGAACGTGCGTCTGACACTTTAAGGATGAGTTTTTCGAGCAACGTAGGTTGCATTGTATCGTA
This sequence comes from Bombus huntii, assembly GCF_024542735.1. Taxonomy (NCBI): domain Eukaryota; kingdom Metazoa; phylum Arthropoda; class Insecta; order Hymenoptera; family Apidae; genus Bombus; species Bombus huntii. The sequence goes on along the minus strand of NC_066242.1, from coordinate 17,845,567 downwards.
AAAATGTTTATCCCTTAATTATAGACAATTCATCTCTGGAAGAAATATGAATTTTTATTTCATTAGTACAGTGCAGCGATGAAATTTTAGGATTTGAGTACCTCCGGTTGTAAAAAACCAATATAAAAAATAAATATACCTACACAGACGTATCGTTGGACAAAATAGTTGTAGTAATAATCAATGACTGTGTATTCATAACAGAGATTAAACCGAAAATGTAGGTAGAATTGTTCGTCCCTTCGATGTCTTAAGTTTGCCTTTTGTCTCGACGCTTCCTTAGCCTACGATCCAATTAGATAGGCCATGCTATTGTCCTTCGAAGGTTTATTAATTCTACGTCCAATTGTACGAAGTTCGAACCTCGACTCTTCGAACTTCAAGCTGTGTATTCCATAAATATGCAGGAAATGCGCTTATGTATATTATCTCATTATCATATCACGTATATTATCGTTTTATTTCATCTTTTGCCCCGTTTCCCCTTTTTCTTTTTGCTTAGAAGATCGACTCATTATTTGTATTCTATTACGCGTGGTAATTAGAGATAGCCATAATCCACCGGAACGATATATATATATATATATATATATATATATATATATATAGGTATGATCGATTATTATTATCGTGTAATTAGCATAGCATAGAAGTATCGGCGACTTACGTAAAATACGTAATATAATAAAATATACGTGTATTTGCATAATTACACGCAGTGTATTAAAAAGTTTTTCTAAAAGGGAAGCTAAAAAGGTAAAGGTAGTTGAAAGGAAAGAGAAATATTTGTTTGTTTCCATATTTCTGAAAGAAGCTACATTTGCATTGTTTTAATTCCATCAAGTCGAAATGTTTCGTTCACGGAATTCACGCCACGATCATCTTCTCGCTGCGCCGTGGAAAAATTTCATAAGCCGAGTATGCAGTTTGTCGCTGTTTTATCGTGTTCAACGAAAAGATTGTCGCTGTCAAAGACCTTCTTTAATAATCACAGCTGAAAACATCGCGTCGGCCGTGTCTTCGCATATTTGCCATAGCTTCGTACAAATTAAAGCAGGACTCGGGCTCAAGTTCATCCCTTTTGTACGTAGCAATGGGCGCATTCGTGTGTGTTCGCACGATAATTTCAGATGCACGTTGCTCGCGACAGTGTCTTTACTGTACACGTGACATTTATTATGCCAACGTACTTCCTCTGTTTGTGTGTCAGACGACACTGGTATTCGTGACGAACTGCAATGCAGACGATTGCGGTATCGCCATATCAGAGACCTGCCGATGCGAAAACTTTGTGAATCAGCTAGCTCCGCTAGACCTCGCAATTAACGCGAATTCACCATGATCACTTCAGTATCGAAATAGAAGGACTGGCGTGCTTTCATGCGAATTACGCGATCGATGGTCTCAAGGAGATTAGACTTATTTATGAAAGTTCCAACTTTTCGTATTTTATTAACAGACTATTTGTAGATATTAACCGGTTGACCGATATATATATATATGGTATTTAATCGTATTGCAAATCATCAAGTATCCATCTTTATCCTTGGTTTCTCTGATGTAAAATAACCACGACAATGTCTTTATTTTAACAAGATCAGCGTTTAACGATCGTTTTTCAACGATTGTTCGTAAAGTCATAAAGTTTTCGACATCGCTGAAGTACATATATCTGGCTCTAGTATACTTGCTTTTGAATTTACATTAGATGGTGATCTCTTGCATTTAAATCGATCCATTATTCTGTGTATTTTTACGAAAGCAAACTTTTTCTCCGCTAATGATATTCTTAAAGTCGTACTATTTTATTACGTAACTAAATGTATCTACGTAAGATTAAATTTGCTTCGATTCGCGTATCTCCGTAACATTTTATCAAACTTATAAAAAGACATTCGGCGTTCAAAGCCGGAAATGTACTGAACCGATGAGAAAAAAAAGCGAAACAATGAAACTTAACCGCGTACAAAGTTATAGTATCGACTGTAGCTACATATTAGGTTGTTCGAAAAGTTTCTTTCGTTTCATAAGGTGATAACAGACGAACAACAATTTCTGTTTTATATTATTTTATCGAATTAGGTATGATCTATTTCGTTCTATTTCTATTGTTGTGTTCGTGCATAATTCAATAAACTAATATAAAAGAAAAAACATTGTGCGCCTATTATTTCCTTATAAAACGAAAGAAACTTTTCGGACGACCCAATAATATGAAGTAAAATGTAACGAAGGATCGCGTCGATAAATAGAGTTCTTAAGCGTGAAAGAAGGTAGAAAGGATAGAAGAGAAATGCAACGCGTCTCGATTCCACGATCGACTGTCGCTCACTGTTGGTTAATTTGAACGGCTTCGTCCTCTTGCGTTTTGCCATCGGACAGAGTAACGATGGCCGGTTAAATTCGACGAAGTAACGGGCTTCTTGAAAGAGCATCGCTCCGGATACGGTATACAGCCTACCGACTGCGTGTTTACGTTACGAAACGTGTTCTCGCATTGCCGCGTAACCGTAAGAGCGTGACGAAAACCGAGCTACGTGGGTGACGGTCTGTCGTCCTCTTCTAAGCAACCTCCACCAACGACAACTCTGCCTTTCACGTAAAGTCGATACCGTGCAATCGCGTCGTTCGAGCCACGTTCGATCGCAAATCGAAAAGATTAGTTTTTAAATATTTTTTCCCTCTTCGAAACGAAGCGTACAAAAATATATTAGTTTGAAATTAGAACGATATAGTTTGCTTAACGTTAACGTTCTAACTTTATTCCATAAAAATGGAACGTTAAATATGTAAATCGAACTTAATCCCTCGCGAAAATGAAAATCCAATTACGTCCATATCGTACAATTTGAAAAGCAGGTCACACGCGTAAAGTTCCTTGCCAAAACAAACATGCGAAGGCTCCATAGCGAACCCGATTATTCATCGACATTGTAAATTTCATGAAACAAAAAAAAAAAAAAAGAGAATCGAAGAAAGAACGAGGTCGTATAACGTGTTTCGTGTCCTTTGAAAAAAAAAAAGAAGTGGGTGAATCGCATAAAAATACTCGGCGAAGTAGCGACCTCCTTGGCTCTAAACGTGCTATTACGTAAAAAAGTTCTCTCTCGACAAGTTCTATTACCCCGATATACACGATGGATTGCCAAACGTTTCCAACTGAAATTTATTATATACCTGAACTATCTAAATGTGCAAAAATTGACTTTCGTCAGTTGCGTCGTTCTTTCGCCAAAACTTATAGCCGCGATACACGTCTCGCCTACAATGTACGTAATAAGATCGGCTGATTGAGATGACCAGAAAGTCGAGTTCGTCGATGGAATTCTCCTTTGCGAAGATTTGCTTCGCCGATTGCACGTTACAAGTTACCACGTGTATGACGTTAACGATTGGTAAACAAAAGGTTGTCTTCGGACTTGATAGTTAGCACTGAATAGTTTCAGTGGCTTAAAATAGCAGTACGTGAAATATATTAAAACGTCGATTAGCTGCAGTAAAAGGGAGATAAAACGTTTCTGGTAACAGGATTTTCGGGTCACCGATGTGGAAGGGCCAAACACGGGGAATTGGATCATAAATAGCTTATTCGGAGAATTTATTCTACGAAAAGAAAGATAATTTTTGCGTATATCTAAAGAATCAGATACAGATGGCTAGCTACGCTCCATCTTTCTAAATGGGTTCGGAAAATATAGCAGTATGGGATATAAAAGCCCGTATCTGATCCACGATGAACGTACAAAGATACTGACAGACGACGACACTGTTGCGCGCCGCTTCCAAGAGCAAAGACTTCGCCTTATGTCTCGCCGTTATGAAAAAAAAAAGAAAACAAAAACGGGGCAAAAATTATACTCACTTTCCATGATTTTTAAACAAAATTATCTTTCTATGTCTTTTTTTTTTTCTTGTGGGTTAAATACAGATGAAAGCGTTCCATCAAGGTAGCAACATTGATCGAGCCTTGACACGGGTTCTTTTTTTAATACCATCGAAACCTTGCGTATTACCAACGCAACGCCTTGATACGATGGATCTTGTCTTTGGATACGTCTTTGTCATACGATGGATACACAAATAAAACGCTCGGGTCTATAAAAGAGCCAATGGACCCATAAATATTTACCGTGCGTCGTATTTTTCTTTTCCATCGCTCGCTTCTCTCCCCCGATACTGTTTTAACGAGACTACTCGCTACAGGAGGTCACCTGTTTATTTATCGATGGCAATTAAGGCGCGCGCAAGATAGATCTCGTACGTGTCAACCACGTTGGATATTTTCTTCGATAACGGTGATGATAAATCTAATAAATATATCTAATAATAATAATAATAATAAATAGTTGGCGGATATTTATGCAAATGTATATTTTCGCGGAACCTTACGTTTCCTCGTAAACGCGGTAGAAAATACATTTTGTTCCACGACTATCACCGCTAAACTCTACCGAACTAACTCTACTAAATTTGGATTCCGATCGACCGATGAATTGGATCCGCTGTAGGTACTTCCTAAAATTAGATCGTGAGATTTGTTTTAATCTTACAAATAGATCGAAATCGTAGCAAACCGAAACGTTTTCTTCTTTTTGCACGATCGGTATTTCAGTTTATATAACACGAAGTATTATAAGATGATAGATCCCCATTTTGCGCCTCGTTCATGATGCTAGATACGTCATATAGAAGAGATATATAAACGATATCGTTGGAAATAAAAATCAATGGATATAGCGAACAAAGATTCGCGAGCGTCGGCCATTTCTGAAAACGATCCGATCACGATCGGCTGTTGTCCACTAGATGACATTCGTTTTCTATAGAATTTCTCGCGAGAGCGAAAGGATAGCGGAGCCGATAAAATTTCTCGCTAATGGTATTGAATTATAACTTACTTGGCGCGGAGGATACCGTGATCACGAAGGCGGTTCCTTCTGGGCGAGGCTCCTCCATTGCACTTGGGTAGAGCTGAACCTTGCGAATACTCCTAATGTGGGTATGTCGAGCGCACAATTTTTGGTAGTCGGGACCTGCGTTCGCGCTGTCCCGGATTCACGAAATCGAAATGTAAAAGTTCCCTTTCTATTTTTTATTTAACGAGAGAAAGATATTTCTCGACCGCGACGATCGTTTTTGTTTGCGTTTAGCGGTTGAAACGTATACCGATCTTCGATACATAATACCACGAATATTTTCTCCTCGTTACAAACGTTTTCCGTCGTGTAAAACGTGCGAAAATATTCCTCTCAGCTTTGATATTTCTTCTATTTCGAGTTTGTCGGATGAAATAGCGAAATAGTCTTACTCTTTCGACAGAAAGATATATCTGTCTCGAGTTCCTGACACATTTTCAAGAAAGAATAATAGACGTGTCTTCGACTCGTGCGAATTCGGTGAAAAATGTATACACACGGGAAACAATAAAATTCACGTACGCGCCTCTACCTCGTCGATAGACAGAGTTGTTCGTTGCTGAAACAGTGGTTTCTTGTTAGAGGATGTATGATGATAAACGCGGCAAGCGCGACAAACGATAAGAGTTAAGAATATAACTATGTTCTTTTTTATTTCTAAAGTTCTATTTTTCCTTCTTTCGCTTTATTCTTAAACTTTTATCTTTGTATCGGTCGAGAGACAAAGATATCTCATAAACGGAACGTCTTGGCGTAAAAATTTAACAATGTCCCAATTTCTTATTCTCTGAAAATTATTTCGTTCGCGTGCCTCGGTTTATGAAAGCGAAACATATCGATTATTCTCTTGCGTGAACACTTTATGCTTCTATCGAAACTTGCAAATTTTAAGTAAAGGAAGCTCGTACCGGTCGCCAGATGTGACCCTGACGAATCTTAAGATACTGTCAAATGGCAAAACGATACCGAGTTTCGTCGCAGAATTCTATTTTGGTAAAATTTAAAAGCTTAAAAGACGATGGTAGTGAAATATTATTACCGTGTTCTTTCCCTTTCGTATTGTAAAGTTATTTCAATTTGAAACACCGCTGTCTTCGAAAAAAGGAACAATTCGTTACTTTATTTATGCTTAGACTAGAACGTGTCTCGCGTATCTTGCGGTTTCGCGTTTACGTGCCTATGTAACGTTTACTGATATTACCGAGAAATTGTTGGAAATACAGAACCATAAGCAAGCTACGAAAACACGAATAATAAATAATAAGTCCTAGATTATTATTTATTCCGTGACGTCTCAAACAATGTCAAGTCTTCGCCATTTACATAGTTTATCGTTTAAATTTCGCGATCGAACGTTTTACGATTTTAAAACGATTGGGTAGCATTATTTATTATACAACTTGATACGCGTCCCCACTGTAGTCCGTTTATAAGATGCTACTTTATGTATTAAGCTTGGAAAGAATATTATTTTTAGTTTGTTCTAGACAATTTTCTCTGGAAGGCAGTAAAGTTCTGTAGATTCTGGTGACACAAAGAATATAACGCGCGAAAGCATTTTTTACATCCCACGGAATTTTCTTCGATACCGTGACAATAGAGAGCGTTAAGTTACCCTTGACATATCTTTCCCTCGATTTTCTTAGTATCTCAAAAGGTAATGCCTACTTAATGATAAAAAGGTGTGCTTCTTATTAAAGTGCTTTCCAATAGCACTCTTTGTACGTGCTTCGTTATAATAAAAAAAATTGTTATTTTAATTATCAAAACATTTCATAGTTTTTAATGTATGGTAAGTATAATATATCATATCAGTATAATATACATATATAAGGTTTCGAAACGATGTGATTATTTTATTATATAATGTTCCATTGAGAGGTAAATTTTACGACCGTTTACAGACATTCGACAGAATTTAGAATACGATTTAATGAAATTATTGGAAGAGGACTTTTGCATTTATCCTTGATCTTTATCACGCAAACCCAACACTGACGATGAAATAAAGGCATGGCGAACAGGCCGCGAGTCCTTTCATTGAAATATGTACCTTTTTTTGTGTCGAAAGCAATTTCATTCTTCGATTTCCACGGTATGTATTTTTCATCACGGTTCTTGGAATTTTATCTTTTCACTCGTTTTTTAAGCTCTATAATTTCCTGCGAACGTCACGCTATCTGTCGTGCAGGATTTTTACACTCTGTTGTAAATGCAGAAATACTTGTATGAAAATAATTCCAATGGAATATACAAGGTGGTTGGCAACTGGTGTTACAAGCGGAAAGGGGGTGATTCTACGCGAAAAAAGAAGTCGAAAATATAGAATACAAATTTTTCGTTCGAGGCTTTGTTTTCGAGAAAATCGACTTTGAATTTTATCGCGTCTCGTTACAACTGATCTCACTGTAGATCGTCGTCTCGATGGAAAAATGAAAAAAAAAAATTGTTATTCTATATTTTCGACTTCTTTTTTCGCGTAGAATCACCTCCTTTACGCTTACCACCAGTTACCAACCACCCTGTATATACTACAAAAACTATTATAATATAAATTTGCTTATCCGTCGTCATTCTTCAATTATTCAAACTATTTGATTTTTGCTGTTCATCGCAAGCAACCGACAATTTCTAATAAAAATCGTTCAACAATTATTTTGATAATATTTATACGATGGATCATATAAATTCATGGAATGAGTGCTACTTTGTATGCCAAATATATGATCTTTTAACGGAATTTTATTCGGATATAAATTCACGGTAGAGATATGTATTAAAGATTTATGAAATAAAAAGCAATTCCAAAGTAATTTCAACATTTTACTCGTCAGACGTTTCAACAAATAACGCTGAAATAACTTCGAACGAAACGTTTCTATCGAATCACCTTTCGCGTTATTCGTCTCTTCCTCCTCCCTTTGCGACTGTTGGAGGATGCTACGGTGACTGTTTCCCATTGCTTGCTGGAAAAAATACAACGATGCCTTTGGAAGAGCCGTGAAGGACGTGGCTGGTCGTCTCGCGTGCCACTTATTTCCCTTTCCTGGCGTGAAGCACTTTTCCCTTGAGAATCGTGGCTTATGATCGGGGAAACGAGTCTACCGCAACAATCGGACCAACGTAAGCAGACGAAACGATCCAGACTTTTGTTAACGAACGAGTTACTCATTCGTTTTGGTCTTATCTCAATTATTTGTCCTATGAGATTCTTCAGAACGCGAGGATGAAGCAGCCACAAAACGAACGTATCGATGTAGGTAGATTTATAGGAAATAAAGAATACTAATACATAGTTAAATATAAAGGTTATTCGATATTTCTCTAATATTACATGAAATAAGGCGATCAAGTAGCCTATAATTCATGAAATTTACGCGTTTTACCACATTTATTACTATTGTACAAGAGAATTTATTCATTTTGGTAACTTGTAATTTAATTTTTCAAGTTTTGTTAACATTTTGTTGTTATATAAAATAATTTACAAAAGAAAAAGAACCGTTACGCTTATTGCTTCGTTTTTCAAATTGAACTTCCAATCTTGTTTCATGATTAAGCGAAGTTGACTGTAGGCGCCGTAATGTAGGCAACCGATAGCTACAAAGCAACGGCATGCAAACACGTTTGACAATAGTTAGGCGTAATAACATGTCGCAAACAATATGTACATATATTCGAGGCTAATACATTCTATTATTTAGATGCACATTATATGTGCAATCCATTATAGAAAGATATGCATTCTTTTACCATTTAGATTGATTATTATCTATATGGATTTTATACGGATTCATTGATACTGTAGAAATTTAGAATACGTAAGTAGATTCTAGATAATGGTTCCGATATTATAAATACTAATTGAAGTAGAGTGCATAAACATTACTAAAATATTAGGATTCCCTAAGTTTTGCTAACGCAATATAATAGTGATTCCCAATTTGATAAATATTTGGCTGAAGCGTAGTGTCATCTTTTCAATATCGCATTCTGTATTTTATTCAACCGGATAAAAATGATAAAGAATGATGCATTAGAAAAAAATTATTATTAGATTATGGATTACAGTAAACAAAATTAAATGGTAAATAAACAAGTAAATTTAAAGTCCTTTTTACCATAGTTGTTTGTTGCACTATTAATATTATACCAGAAAAAGTATCTTGTATAAGAAAAATTGTATCATATCTTCTTCTTTATTAACGATTATAGTACAGAGGAACAAAGCAATTTATGGACTGACCTAATATATTTTAGAAATTATTGTGCAAACTTCGATTCTTCCATTGACTTCAGTTAGGAATAAATTGATATTTCCTTCAATGCTCGTTGTTGCAACATTGTCCCTGGCTTGTATATAAATTACAAATTCTCATTTGTTCACTATCATAATTATGAAAATTATGATACCTCGTTCGAGCCTTTCGCTAATAACTGACTCAGTGGACCAACGTTAAATAGACATTGTTCTAAGATGAAAATTATCTTGCGCCCATTGACAATTGAAATTGCATCAAAATTATGCTTTCTTAAACAGCGCATTAAAGATGCATACCACATATCCCGCGGTGATTCAGTAGTACTAGGTTCAGCAGTAGCGCATGAACAACCGCTAGATGTTGTGGATTTTGTAGTGCTATTTGCTGGTCCTTCAGTACTACTTGAAGTAGATTCTTGGGTAGTGCTACTGGATGGTCCTTCTGTGCTACTTGAGCTGGATTCTTGGGTAGTGGCAATAGCTGGTCCTTCTGTGCTGCTAGGACTCGATTCTGGGGTAGTCTTAATAGCTGGTCCTTCTGTCGTGTCTAAGGATGATTCCTTTGTACTAGTTGTACTTGGACCTTCTGTGTTGCTTGAGCTGGATTCTTGGGTACTGCTACTTGCTGGTCCTTCTGTGGTGACTGAGGATGATTCCTTTGTACTAGTAGTACTTGGAGCTTCTGTGCTGCTTGAGCTGGATTCTTGAGTACTTCTACTTGCTGGTCCTTCTGTGCTGCTTGAGCTGGATTCTTGGGTAGTTCTACTTGCAGGTCCTTCTGTGCTGCTTACGGTAGATTCTTGGCTAGTGCTACCGGCAGGCCCCTCTGTGGCGCTAGAACTGGAATCTGGGGTGGTGCTAATAGCTGGTCCTTCTGTGGTGTCGGAGGATGATCCCTTTGTACTAGTAGTACTTGGAGCTTCTGTGTTGCTTGAGCTGGATTCTTGGGTAGTGCTACTTGCTGGTCCTTCTGTGCTGCTTGAACTAGATTCTTGGGTACTGGTAAGAACTGGTCCTTCTGTGGTGCTAGAACTCGATTGTGGAATAGTGCTAATAGCAGGTTGTTCAGTGCTGCTGGAGGATGATTCCTTTGTACTCGTAGTGCTTGGACCTTCTGTGCTGCTTGAGCTAGATTCTTGGGTAGTGCTACTCGCTGGTTCTCCTGTGCTGCTTGAACTAGATTCTTGGGTACTGGTAAGAACTGGTCCTTCTGTGCTGCTTGAGCTGGATTCTTGGGTAGTTCTAATCGTAGGTTGTTCTGTGCTGCTGGAGGATGATTCCTTTGTACTCGTAGTGCTTGGACCTTCTGTGCTGCTTGAGCTAGATTCTTGGGTAGTGCTACTCGCTGGTCCTCCTGTGCTGCTTGAGCTAGATTCTTGGGTAGTGGCAACAGTTGATCCTTCTGTGGTGCTAGGTCTCGACTCTGAGGTAGTGCTAATAGCAGGTTGTTCTGTGCTGCTGGAGGATGATTCCTTTGTACTAGTTGTACTTGGACCTTCTGTGTTGCTTGAGCTGGATTCTTGGGTAGTGCTACTTGCTGATCCTTCTGTCGTGTCTGAGGATGATCCCTTTGTGCTAGTAGTACTTGGAGCTTCCGTGCTGCTTGAGCTGGATTCTTGGGTAGTGCTGATCGTTGGTTGTTCTGTGCTGCTGGAGGATGATTCCTTTGTACTCGTAGTGCTTGGACCTTCTGTGCTGCTTGAGCTGGATTCTTGGGTAGTGCTACTCGCTGGTCCTTCTGTGCTGCTTGAGCTGGATTCTTGGGTAGTTCTAATCGTAGGTTGTTCTGTGCTGCTGGAGGATGATTCCTTTGTACTCGTAGTGCTTGGACCTTCTGTGTTGCTTGAGCTGGATTCTTGGGTAGTGCTAATCGTAGGTTGTTCTGTGCTGCTGGAGGATGATTCCTTTGTACTCGTAGTGCTTGGACCTTCTGTGCTGCTTGAGCTGGATTCTTGGGTAGTGCTACTCGCTGGTCCTTCTGTGCTGCTTGAGCTGGATTCTTGGGTAGTTCTAATCGTAGGTTGTTCTGTGCTGCTGGAGGATGATTCCTTTGTACTCGTAGTGCTTGGACCTTCTGTGTTGCTTGAGCTGGATTCTTGGGTAGTGCTAATCGTAGGTTGTTCTGTGCTGCTGGAGGATGATTCCTTTGTACTCGTAGTGCTTGGACCTTCTGTGCTGCTTGAGCTGGGTTCTTGGGTAGTGCTACTTGCTGGTCCTTCTGTGGTGTCTGAGGATGATTCCTTTGTACTAGTGGAACTTGGACCTCCTGTGGGGCCTGAGCTGGATTCTTGGGTAGTGCTACTGGCTGGACCTTCTGTATCGCTTGAGGTAGATTCTTGGGTAGTACTATTAGCTGGACCTACTGTGCTGCTTGAGCTGGATTCTTGGGTAGTGCTAATGGCAGGTTGTTCTGTGCTGCTGGAAGATGATTCCTTTGTACTAGTAGGACTTGGACCTTCTGTGCTGCTTGAGCTGGTGTTCTGGGTAGTGCTACTTGCTGATCCTTCTGTGCTGCTTGAGCTAGATTCTTGGGTACTGGTAAGAACTGGTCCTTCTGTGGTGCTAGAACTCGATTGTGGGATAGTGCTAATAGCAGGTTGTTCTGTGCTGCTGGAGGATGACTCCTTTGTGCTAGTAGTACTTGGAGCTTCCGTACTGCTTGAGCTGGGTTCTTGGGTAGTGTTACTTGCTGGTCCTTCTGTCGTGTCTGAGGATGATCCCTTTGTGCTAGTAGTACTTGGAGCTTCCGTGCTGCTTGAGCTGGATTCTTGGGTAGTGCTGATCGTTGGTTGTTCTGTGCTGCTGGAGGATGATTCCTTTGTACTCGTAGTGCTTGGACCTTCTGTGCTGCTTGAGCTGGATTCTTGGGTAGTGCTACTCGCTGGTCCTTCTGTGCTGCTTGAGCTGGATTCTTGGGTAGTTCTGATCGTAGGTTGTTCTGTGCTGCTGGAGGATGATTCCTTTGTACTCGTAGTGCTTGGACCTTCTGTGTTGCTTGAGCTGGATTCTTGGGTAGTGCTAATCGTAGGTTGTTCTGTGCTGCTGGAGGATGATTCCTTTGTACTCGTAGTGCTTGGACCTTCTGTGCTGCTTGAGCTGGATTCTTGGGTAGTGCTACTCGCTGGTCCTTCTGTGCTGCTTGAGCTGGATTCTTGGGTAGTTCTAATCGTAGGTTGTTCTGTGCTGCTGGAGGATGATTCCTTTGTACTCGTAGTGCTTGGACCTTCTGTGTTGCTTGAGCTGGATTCTTGGGTAGTGCTACTTGCTGATCCTTCTGTCGTGTCTGAGGATGATCCCTTTGTGCTAGTAGTACTTGGAGCTTCCGTGCTGCTTGAGCTGGATTCTTGGGTAGTGCTGATCGTTGGTTGTTCTGTGCTGCTGGAGGATGATTCCTTTGTACTCGTAGTGCTTGGACCTTCTGTGCTGCTTGAGCTGGATTCTTGGGTAGTGCTACTCGCTGGTCCTTCTGTGCTGCTTGAGCTGGATTCTTGGGTAGTTCTGATCGTAGGTTGTTCTGTGCTGCTGGAGGATGATTCCTTTGTACTCGTAGTGCTTGGACCTTCTGTGTTGCTTGAGCTGGATTCTTGGGTAGTGCTAATCGTAGGTTGTTCTGTGCTGCTGGAGGATGATTCCTTTGTACTCGTAGTGCTTGGACCTTCTGTGCTGCTTGAGCTGGATTCTTGGGTAGTGCTACTCGCTGGTCCTTCTGTGCTGCTTGAGCTGGATTCTTGGGTAGTTCTAATCGTAGGTTGTTCTGTGCTGCTGGAGGATGATTCCTTTGTACTCGTAGTGCTTGGACCTTCTGTGCTGCTTGAGCTAGATTCTTGGGTAGTGCTACTCGCTGGTCCTCCTGTGCTGCTTGAGCTAGATTCTTGGGTAGTGGCTACAGTTGGTCCTTCTGTGGTGCTAGGTCTCGATTCTGATGTAGTGCTAATAGCAGGTTGTTCTGTGCTGCTGGAGGATGATTCCTTTGTACTAGTTGTACTTGGACCTTCTGTGTTGCTTGAGCTGGATTCTTGGGTAGTGCTACTTGCTGATCCTTCTGTCGTGTCTGAGGATGATTCCTTTGTGCTAGTAGTACTTGGAGCTTCCGTGCTGCTTGAGCTGGATTCTTGGGTAGTGCTAATCGTAGGTTGTTCTGTGCTGCTGGAGGATGATTCCTTTGTACTCGTAGTGCTTGGACCTTCTGTGCTGCTTGAGCTGGATTCTTGGGTAGTTCTACTTACAGGTCCTTCTGTGGTGCTAGAACTCGATTGTGGGATAGTGCTAATAGTAGGTTGTTCTGTGCTGCTGGAGGATGATTCCTTTGTGCTAGTAGTATTTGGAGCTTCTGTGCTGCTTGAGCTGGATTCTTGGCTGGTGCTAATCGTAGGTTGTTCTGTGCTGCTGGAGGATGATTCCTTTGTACTAGTTGTACTTGGACCTTCCGTATTGCTTGAGCTGGGTTCTTGGGTAGTGCTACTTGCTGGTCCTTCTGTGGTGTCTGAGGATGATTCCTTTGTACTAGTGGAACTTGGACCTCCTGTGGGGCCTGAGCTGGATTCTTGGGTAGTGCTACTGGCTGGACCTTCTGTATCGCTTGAGGTAGATTCTTGGGTAGTACTATTAGCTGGACCTACTGTGCTGCTTGAGCTGGATTCTTGGGTAGTGCTAATGGCAGGTTGTTCTGTGCTGCTGGAAGATGATTCCTTCGTACTAGTAGGACTTGGACCTTCTGTGCTGCTTGAGCTGGTGTTCTGGGTAGTGCTACTTGCTGATGCTTCTGTGCTGCTTGAGCTAGATTCTTGGGTACTGGTAAGAACTGGTCCTTCTGTGGTGCTAGAACTCGATTGTGGGATAGTGCTAATAGCAGGTTGTTCTGTGCTGCTGGAGGATGATTCCTTTGTACTCGTAGTGCTTGGACCTTCTGTGCTGCTTGAGCTAGATTCTTGGGTAGTGCTACTCGCTGGTCCTCCTGTGCTGCTTGAGCTAGATTCTTGGGTAGTGGCTACAGTTGGTCCTTCTGTGGTGCTAGGTCTCGATTCTGATGTAGTGCTAATAGCAGGTTGTTCTGTGCTGCTGGAGGATGATTCCTTTGTACTAGTTGTACTTGGACCTTCTGTGTTGCTTGAGCTGGATTCTTGGGTAGTTCTACTTGCTGGTCCTTCTGTGGTGCTTGAACTGGAGTCTGGAGTAGTGCTAATAGCTGGTCCTTCGGTGGTGTCTGAGGATGATACCTTTGTGCTAGTAGTACGTGGAGCTTCTGTGCTACTTGAGCTGGATCCTTGGGTAGTGCTACTAGAGGGTTCTTCTGTACTGGTTGAGGATGATTCCTTTGTACTAGTAGTACTTGGACCTCCTGTGCTGCTTGAGCTGGATTCTTGGGTAGTGCTACTTGTTGGTCCTTCTGTGCTGCTTACGGTAGATTCTTGGCCAGTGCTGCTTGCTGGTCCTTCTGTGCTACCTGTGGTAGATTTTTGAGTAGTGCTGCTAGCTGACCCTTCTGTAGTGCTTGAGGTTGATTTTTCAGTTGCACTACTAGCTGGTTTTTTTGTGTTCCTGGAAGTCGATTCTTGGGTGGTACTACTAGTTGGTACTTTCGTAGTTGCAGTTGTTTTGTCTGATGAATGCGGTGCGCGTGTACCATGTGATGGTGTCGAGCGTTGTGTTGTCGAAGTTTGAGGCTCTACATTGTTGCATTTTTTAATCTTTTTGAGGATTTTTTCAAGTTTTTCAAAAAGAGATAGTTGAAGCTTTGTTACATTGCAGTCTGATAGAGTATGTTTCAATTTTGACATATGTTTAATCTGTTGGGTGGCTTCTTTTGTAATCTTCGGAAGTTCCGTGTTCGAAAGTTTCGTTACTTCCCTCAGTCCCTATTATGGTTGTATGGGATAAAAATAAAATTTCTATTATATTAATTTGTAGTGGTTTTAATATCTTGCTAATTGTGATCATTTTTATGATTGTTACGAGGAATTAAATGTCGTTCATTTAAACTATAGAATATTATTTATAGATAATATCTGTATATAGTATATATTTTTGTATGTCGTTTTACGCATTACTACGTTAAAAATATTTGTCGTTTATTCTGAATAAAATATATTTGTGTATAATTTTACTTTTTATTCCAGAAACGGTATTATTTATTGTAGAAACGGGTTAAGTACTTACGTTATCTAAACATGCAATTGCATCAATGAGATGTACGTTGGATACGACACATTGTGCAGTTTCGTCAACAACATCTTCAGTCTTAGTCTGGAAGTTTTCAGAAGCTCGAACTATTTTCTCTTCCACTTCTATCGCTTCATCCATATAGTTTGAAACACATTTATTAACCGAATTTAAGATCTTGTCACGTATTTTCTTCAAGTCCTTTGCGATAGCTGTGCACTGGTCGTTATTATTTCTTGCTTTTTTTTTTAAAATTTTCATTTCATGTGCCACCTAGATGCACAAAGCGAAAAGACATTGTAACACAGAGAAACTTGTGTCATAATTTAATTATTCATTACATATGTACATATATAATATAATATAATATATTATGTAACATAGCACACATATATCTATCTTTTTCTATTTTTTCCATTTCGAAGCTATAGTTTGTTCTAGTTGTGTGAGGCACCCTGTATATATTTGAATCGTAATATCCAATTACCCATATGTATTACTTGTGGAATGACTTAAATGTATTTTTCAAATCTTGAAATGATTACTGCTAGGAATATACAATATTACACACTTACATCCTTCAATATGTTATTGACTTTATATTTCGCATTCCTCTTTATTTCTTTGCTGTTTTCTCTTATTTGCTTCAGATAAAAATTAGCTTCCTCTTTATGATGCTTTAAGACTACCTTTGCGTCTTGAACGATGCCTTTTATTTTTACCGTAACTCTTTCTTCGTGTTTATGTACTCTGCTCGCTGGATCGAGGAATCCTGGTAACCCAGGAAAGGCACTACCCTAAAATAAAACAAAAATAGATTTTTTGATAAGTTAGGTGGTGTCGTCGCGCGGAAATGTCTATCCGTAGGTAACTCGTTTTTAGAAACATCATGTAAGATGTAAATAAGAAGGAAAGATCAAATTATTTTGAAAAATATTAGCAAAAAGGAAAGAGATTCCGAGTTAACTCGGAACTTGAGAAAAATTCACTTACATACGCAGCTATAACGAAGAAACAGAGTACAATTGCGAATTTCGCCATTTTTGACCCCTTCAAACACGACGAATTTGAGACAATGCCAAGATATTGCGTTTCTCATTTATATAAGCTGTAGAGTTCGTAAAAAATAATTTATCCGTCAAAAAACACACGTAGCTTTCGACACTTGTGTCAATGTACAAACATAGCTAATTAAAATGATACGACATGTAATTGACATATTATCGACGAATAATTTAACTTTTATGTCAACTACGCTATATATAATCAAATTGATCGAACGTAACGTACACGTTTCATTTTCTCCTTTAATCTTTTGATAAAGAAAGGTACTGCGGTTATTTATATATGATTGGAAACATTCGATCCAGCAATTTGACATTTTTGTCAAAATATTTTTTTGCCGTTTAGAGCTGCAATTTGTGCAAATAATATTGTACAATTTCACTTTATTTTGTCAGAGATTGGTCAAATGATTACGCGATTTTATGTAGCGTCGAAATATATGATTTAAATAATTTCTCGTATTAAAATTTATATCCCTGTTAGCGGAGATCTTTTGTAATCTGCTCGTATAGCGTTTCTGATAACGCGTTGTTCGCTTCGTATTGTGCAAATTTATTTAAACAGATTTATTTGAATAAAGATTTATCGAGAAAGAACTTGAAGATTGTTAGAAAAGGAAAGAAGGAGTAACTTTGGAAAATTTGATATTTGCTTGACGTTACGGAATATTGTTTAAATGGCATTGATCGGTAGAGGAGGCGTTTTCGTAGCATCGTAATTCGAGTAACGATTTAAGTATCGAATCGTTTTGTATCTTCCGTATTTTACTATTTACGTTACTAACATTCATTTTTATATTTCTTTTCCTCGAGTATACTTTACGTATCTTTGTCGCAAATGTTGTAGCACGGTCTAACATACGTAGCAAAGTATAGTTACCAAATAGAAAATAGAATTGCAATTTTATATATCAATTAATTCAGCGAATCGAGGCAGCACAAAGGCGATTTCTTCGATTAACCTTCCATTAAATGTCTAATACGAAACTACCTTTTGTTGCAAGCAACATCTACATGTTAGGATCGAACGTTTCGCCGTTACGATCGACTTTCTACGAGCGACATGTTTGATCGTATGAGTGCGTACACGAGTAGCTGCAGACACGTAAAATTTCACCCCAATAAAACGTTCCCATAGAGTACGACGCGCAGGGTGTCGTGGGAACCGTTTCACTCGATGTAAAGCACCGTGCACATTTTTATGGGGCGCGTAGACGTAACCAAGTAGCTTGGGGATTCCTTTGTAATATAATGAATCGACGATTCTTGTCGTCTCAGCTATCGACCGATTTTCCCCTGTATGAGTATCTTGCCTCGGTCGATCGTACAATTTAGATGCGACAAATGACGTAAATGCCGAAGAAGAAGAACCAAATGATGTAAAATACAAAGTAATTTTTTGCCGAAGAAGGATGTCAGTTTCATTCTGTGCCACTTATCTTTCTTCTATTTCTGTAAAAATTACAAGCGTCTGCGGTACAGAGGCTTGGAACGATAAACAGCCTAAATACGAAAATTAATCCTCCTCGCTTGTAACATCGAATCAACGATTTTTCAAACGAAAATGCGACAAAATTTATAAAACGATATAATACAAGAGCACGAACTGTTCGACTCTCTTACGTTCCTCGTACGTTACAGATCAATTTATAGAAAATATTTCAAATTAATGATTTTATCTCTTCGAAAAAGATAAAGAGAGAAGAGACGGAATGTTTCGATTAACCTAATACACGTATTTTTCTTTGCGTGAATTTGTTTGCTCGATCAATAATCCAATATTTGATAGAAATATACGTAAATGTATCAGTTAATGTTTGTATTCATTCAAGCGAGCAGTGGGAATAGTTTTCGAGTAAACAGGAACAGGTCACGTACGTATGTACAACTTGAACGAACTTAACGTTTAAACGTTAGTCCATCAAATGTCAAGTTTTCGTTCTTTGGGTTTAATATTGGGAAAATCAGTTCTATTAAATGAAAACGTAACAATCAAAGTTACTTTAATAATAAAATAAAAAAAAATAAAATTAATCGATTGTTCTCAATCTTATACAGGGTGGTTGGTAACCGGTGGTACAAGGGGTAAGGGGGTGATTCTACGCGAAAAAAGAAGTCGAAAATATACAATAAAATTTTTTTTTCTTTTTTTTTTTTTTTTTTTTTTTTTAATTTTTCCGATCTAGAGTGAGATCCGTTATAACGAGACGCGATAAAGTGGATGCGTACCGAGCGAAAATTCAAAGTCGATTTTCTCGAAAACAGAGCCTCGAACGAAAAATTTTTATTCTATATTTTCGACTTTTCGCGTAGAATCACCCCCTTTCCGCTTGTACCACCGGTTACCAACCACCCTGTATATTTATCTCGATATATTTGTTATTAATATATGTAGAATATCTGTAAAAAGAATTTTTTCTAGTAAAATTTCCAAATAATCGTCATGTTTCTTTACGTTCTATTTAAAGAACAACGTAACTGACATTTCTTAAATTTGCATATATAAAAATTACACAATCACGTGATTCTGATTACATTAAATGTTTCGCAATGTTTCCTTAATGCTATCAGTTGATATAATATTTGTTATTTTATTGATTAAACGTGGAAATTAGCATAAACGTGTGTTTCATTTTGCGAACGAGCACGTTTATGATATATTGTTACTTGATAATCGAGGGGGTTCGAAGGAAAAGTAAATTTTAAATGTTAAAACACGTTGTTAACTCTACTCATAAAACTGTAACAATTCGTAAGAAAATTCCGATTATAAAGTTACATGTAACTATCGCTGTAACGTTATAATCGATCTAAAATTAATTTATAAAACAAACACGATATATTTTATGTTGCAGATAAATCCTCTTCAATCTGCGTCGAATACAAATACTTTTCGGTGAGTGCTTAAATACAATCTTTTTTATTCGATAGTTCGTTTACGAAAATACAACGTGCAAAGCGAATTACTTTAAAAATATAGAAATATTTTCCATAATAAATGTTCAATCTTTGCGTATAACACGTCTTTCACGTTTCTTATCACATTCGATGGAAGATCTAATGCCAATTAACGTGTAACCTAATGCGACATTTAATATAAAACCTACTGTAAAACCTAGTTAGCGTAAGCTTTGTCATTAGCCGTAACCGAACCATACAATCTCATCCCTCGTAAGCATAGAATCGGACGCATATGTCACGTTCTTAAAACTGTTTTTGTTTTTTAGAGGAAATCACTTTGAGAAACTAGATTTCTAACATCTGTTCTCGTATTCGCTTCCTGAACATACGAACATCGATGCCACGTGCTTCCTACGTGTCGTACAATGAATTTGAATTTAACCGAATTTAACCGAAGATGAATTTAAAAAACGGAATGAAAATATTTATTGCGAGATTGGCCATGGAAAATACTGGGCAAATATTTTCAATACAACTACTTGCTGTTTAGAAGAATAGGAAGAGATATTTAATGAAATTAACGTATTCCAATAAATCTACCAATATAAATCTATGATATAGTTAGTAGCAGATACTGCTGAAATCGAACGAATATCAAAGCTCAGTGCGCATCGCAGCACATGTTAGGTTTTGTACCTGTCGGCTCGATGTTCATGGGAATATACCGGCATGTGGTTTTTATCTGTGGCCATATGGCGTATCGGAAAATGCACGTGCGAAAGAATAGAGACAGAAATCCCGAGCAGAACACTGTCTTTTAATGCTGTCACAGTTTCGCGCAACACCACGACGAACGACCGACGATCAAATCTACGAACTGCTGGTAAAAGTTTAAAACGCGTCTCGTACTTGAAATTAAAAATTTCGTAAACGCAGAAGAAACTATTTCGAGGTAACGATAGAAATCACTACGCTGAAAACTGATTTTAATTTTCCCGTTGAACGAATCACGTTGAGATCGATTTCCACGACGGAGCTCTCCGGATCGACTCCGGATCGATCACTTTCGTCTTTACTGCTATTCCCTTTCGCGACTCAACGATGCCTTTAACGCGGCAACGAAGAAAACATCTAAAGGGAAAATACAAACGCTTCTCGTTCTCCGTCTCTATTTGGGCGATTAACAAATATCGGATATAGCGACGCACCGAAGAAATACGCGATTACATAGACAAAAATTGTTCTTATCCGAACCACCTTTCTCCTTAGTACGAGTAATCGCTTAATTTCGATGCCTCGGAATGAGTGACACTTTCTTAAAGATACTCGCCAGACGTTTAACGTTTGACTTCTTGATGGAAAATTATATTTTATCACGATGCTCGTCTTACTGATATCGATCGTGCTACTCAACGATAACGTCTAATCGTTTCTCGATAGATCTTTTTCTTCGGAGTGGGGAAAAAAACGAGGTTTTAACTTTATCTTTTTGAAATTAATACGATATATTTGCAGCGTCTAATCATTGTTTTTTTTTTTTTTTTTTCAAAACTTCACTCGTTATATTCACCGTAAATAAGCTTTTTTACCTCGCGTACGTTTGTATACCTCCATGACGCGTGAATTTACCATACAAAATTTGTTTATTTACGCTTGTTAGCAAAGTGCTGCTTTCGTGAATACGAATTCAACATTGTGTTAGCGAAATACAGCTTTCGCGAATATGAATTCTAATTTAGCTACTTTCTTTTAATATCATCGTGTTCGTTACGTGTTGTAAAAATATTTCTTTTTCATTTCCGACCAGCGTAAACGGCATTCTATCAGAAACTCTGCTCTTTATTTTTTCACCTATAGCTCTTTAATAAATTACTTTTTAAATCAACGTTTGCGATTTTTCCAATTTTTACTTTACTTTATTTATACCAAATATTTATATACTTCGTTAAAAGCATCTGTCGTTCCATGTTATCGAAATCGACGTCAAACTGCTGTTTAGCCACTTGTCACATCCTTCTCGAAAAGATAGTTTTCTAAAAAGTTATTCCGTAAATCAATATCCAATCTCCGATTGTTTCCTTTTACGCGTCGAAAATTTCATTGTAATTCTCCAATACGAATTTAAGAAACAATTTACTGCTTTCCACTTACGTAAAGACATTGTCAGTGATTTCTCCGCGATAAAATCGTTCTCTCGTAAATCGTTCCTGAAGCGAGACGTTAGCTCGCTACTTATCCATTTCCATGGTCGATCCACTCGTTACTCTTCGAAAGAGAACAAGAAACGTTCTAGCTCTGTCACGACACTCGTACATAATGTAAAATGAAACGTACTAACGGAACGAGTACTCTCAAATTTTGTCAAATATTTTGCTCCAATTTCATATCGTTATTCTTCGATTAACTTAAAACATACAACTCGGAAGAAGCTACCGATATTTTACATTCCGTTTAGATACCATTTTCTAAAAATACACGCCTGACAACACTCCGTACGTAGTAAACCACATCATCGATAAAGCGTCAAGCTCCACGTTCTCTATATTCTTATCTCAAATACGATTCTTCTTACGGATCGTCTGATGTACTTCATCGGTTCTTTCCCGCTCATCCGTGAACTATCCACGTGCCTTTCTTACATACGTGATCTCTCTCTCTCTCTCTCTCTCTCTCTCTTTCTCTCTCTCATTCACTCTCTCACTCACTCGCCAACCCCTCCCCCTTCCTCTAATTTACTCGAACGCGTACTATAACATCGACTAGAAAAAGCAAACCCTCTCGCCAGTTCACCTTCGTGCAACCGCAAGTGCGCTTTCTTCTTTTCTTCCCTCCTTCTTCTAGGCAGCGTCCTCTCGTTTCCTTCGCCTCTGGTGCCGCTCCTTTCTTCGTGCACCTGTGCTCACGCACGTCGCCGCGATATACACCGTGCTGCAATCGTACCGTGCTGGAACGCGTGTACGCACGTGAAAAGGTCGACGAAAATAGTCGCGTTAGCCTGCTACCTTTTGTACGTGCCGATCAAGGCTGTTCGAACGTTATTTTCGTCGATGGGGTCATTTTACGCGAGCCCCGTGCAAATAAACGGGGCGAATTTATTCGGTTCGATTAAATTCGATTCGATTGCCTCGCGCTCCTTCGCAATCACGGATCGTGACGGTGTAACGAGTGAACTCGCTTCTTCTCGCCTCCGGACTTCTTCGTTTTTACGATGAATTGCGAGTTCAGTCGCGGATCAGAGCGTACAGATTAATCCGGATTTTTCTTTTACAAGTGGTTTTCAAAAAATCGTGCCTCGCTTCCTACTTAACATTTCGATTTCTTCCATTACGGTTCGTTATTCGTTTAACGTTTCTGCGATTTAATTTTTAATCTCATAATATTTAAACTCATATTGAGAATTACAGCGCGTTGGCGAAAATCATCGAAACACGTTAAAGACGAAGAAAAATCATTGTATGCAAATATGTCGCATGATTTGTAACTACAATGAATCTTAAGACGTATCGACTTCCTCACCTCGTAGTTAGCCGTTCGAACGACGAAAGCTCGCGAGCATTTATTAACCAAGTATAACGATTTTTGCGAACATTAGTTTCGCGTTGTTGGTTATTGTTGCAAGACAATGTTGTTTCCTACGTACTAGTTTTTCTGCGTTGATATCACGTCGAAAAACAAAGCGAGGAAGGACGAAACCATAAATGCAGCTGCCGACTTTCTTTCTCTACGATCGTAGTGATACACTGGTACGAAAAGTAAATCAAGGAGGCACAGCTGCGTGAAAAAATACACCCATTCATAAAATACAGTCGTTTTAGTTGCTCCGTTCTCGTTAGCAATTTGGTAACTATTTGGTAACAACAATTTCGTAATTCTTGCGATAAAGTCTTTCTTTCGTTTATTTTACTTTTGACTTTGCGTCGTACAATACGACAAGTGCTTTGCACCAAGCTTGATATTTTAATTGTATTTGAAACTACGCGAACAACACCTGTTTTTCGTTATAATACCTTTCTTCCCTCGTTGAGCCAAATATCAAGCGCCATTATTACGTGAATGTGTACTTGCGAATTTCAGAAAGCCCGTTTATCTGTACTTTCGATATCGCAACAATTTTACAATAAGATCAAGTTGTAACAAGTTCAAAGCTTCGAGCTTTTATCTAAAGCAAAAGGTAAACTGAAACACGTATATGTAACATTACCTTTCTAACTGTTGCTACACAGAATCACGACGATAGTCATTCGAAAAGCAAACATATTCGTATTACGTTACATCGACTTCGAGTCGTGGACGTCGACGAATAATAATCTCCGAATCGTGACTGTATCCGAAGAAAATTTGAATTTCTAAAGCCACTTACCTCAATACCTTATTTGCATTTTACCTCGCGTTTTTCTCATAGAACCTGATTCCGTTTGTGTCAACCGGAAATGTCAAGCGAGAAGGGGATGTTTTTCCCATTTTGCAAATCGATTCGAAGAAACATATACGTATAGAAATTCATGGATGAGTTTAAGAATAAAAAGTCGTATTGGACAAATTTTTTAACAGTTCGTTCGTTCCACTCGAGACTATCCGCCAAATGTCCTTATCAAATACGAAATAACATCAAACGCTAAACGAAACATGTCTGGTTACTCGAGATCCCGAATCTTCTACCCCCTACTGGCGTTGTCGCGAGAAGGCCACGTGAAATCTCTATCGAATGATCTATAAACGCAGGAAACCCTGTTGGGTTTCGCGGTGAACTTTTCTCAGTCGTGTCTCAGCAGATGTACGACCATTTGCCATGGCAGCTGCACTCCTCACCACCGTAAACTTGAAGCACCAGTCCCGGATCTTCGTTCTACCTGACCCTACCCTCACGGTTTTAACCATCCTCCGAATCTTCGCGAAATATCCTCCTCGATTCTGTATTGGACGTGAGGAATTTTTACAAAATTGCACACCGATCTTTCCAATGTATTAATTGATGGAAAGTTGGCCGAAGCAGATCGGCATTTCCCGTTGTAATCTCGTAATCGCGCGATAAACCGGTTTCTCGCGGTGCAAATTCGAGTTTGTTCGATAGAGAAATGCACGGAGGCACCAAGAACGCTTCGTATAGCCCTGGTTAGTTTGAGAGTAGGGAAAAGGTAGCTGGGTCTGAGTGGAACATTCATCGTCCAAGGATGGAGTGGGGGTTGACTCGTGCTCGTATCTAAATGGACGAAAAACAGGGACAACGATCTCGTGCCCGTAGCCACTGGAGAACCACCAAAGTAGCTTAATTTCAATTTTCCCTGTATTACATTTTTTATGGTTAGGAGGAAATTTGTCGATGTGTATAAGATGCTTTGGATGGAAAAATGGCCGCAGAGAACAAAAGCGATGGTCGGGTTGGAAGAATTTGATGAAATTTTAATTGAAGAAAAGTTAGTCTTGGAATGCATCAATTTGCGTAATGCAAACGAAATACGATTTGTACGATGAATTGTAAATAAATCGTGATAGATATGAACAGATAGGGTGAGAGCCGAAAATGACTATGCACCTACCTTGTAGATACAAAAGACTTATTTAAAGACTCTTACAAATATTTAAAAAATTAGAAATTATACAAATTGAAAAATTTATTTATAGACAGGTGTACTTGTAACGCAAATATTTTTTAAAAAAGGTAAAAAGGAATCTACTCGACCTCTCGTCGTAAACGTAGCACCGATCTTCCTCGAATTCAGGATTCTTCGAGCCTTAATTTTTCTTGACTCTACCCGTTTCTCTTCTCTTCTCTTATCATATCACACGGTCTGATAACTTTCTCCGAGCTTTATTACACGGTACCGAAATAGAGTACAATCTATTTGCCTCTGGACTTTTGGTTCGTACAAGATGTACTTGAAGAGACACAGGGCATCGATGGAAATAAGCACATGCCTGGGGCACCGTAGGACCCGGGTAGAGCGACATGGGCCCGTTTGAACTACGGCATTCACGTCCCGAGTGTTTCAGGGGGGGGTTCTTGCACGTCTCTGGTGTCGGAATACCGGAAGGTTGTACGTGTATATCATCGTCTCGTCGAGAGCTTTTCTATTACCTCGTGTTGTTCAGTGAAAGTGAAACGCGTTCACCTCGTGTCTATATCGCGACGAAAGTGAAGCGACTGATAACGTGTTCTACTCGATGCTTTTTCGTTTTTACCTTACTGATAAAACGGAGCTGCAACTATCCAAAGCTACACGCGAGCATGATACCTTCACCAGGTGGCGCGGAGGTTCTTCAAATAAGAAACGACCGTTTTACTCAAATGTAAGAGAATGTGCGTGTGATCCGATCGAGCATTAGGATCTTTCAAAATTTATAAGCAGCACTTCGAAAAATTGGAAAAACTGTCGCGTGCCAGAATTTTCGAGAATTTTGTCCACACTTCGTCTCGTCACCCGAGATACGGAATTTTGGTGATAAGTTTGTAAAATCCAGTTATAAATGATCTTTATCTTATATTTTCGGAATAAGTAGAACGTTCTTTGGTCTGTTCCTATGGATGACGGTCAGTTCGTTGATGCGACAGATCAAACGTACGCTACAGTTCCGGTGGGGTCGGCGGAAGTAGCTGAGCGTAACGGCGGCAGTTCTAACGGAAAAACGTGGGAACTAGTATCGTCGTGGCTCTACTCTTCATTAGCTGACGCGTGTTAAAATACGATCATCTTGTTAAAACATCCACGTAACGGACAAACTCTTCTTCTGTCTCGAATTGTAAAA
Source organism: Bombus huntii (assembly GCF_024542735.1). Taxonomy (NCBI): domain Eukaryota; kingdom Metazoa; phylum Arthropoda; class Insecta; order Hymenoptera; family Apidae; genus Bombus; species Bombus huntii. Next base: position 17,819,522 of record NC_066242.1, on the reverse strand, counting down.
TAGAACGTATACAAACTCTTCTGCGACGTAAGAAAGAGAAAAATAATAGGCGGTGACAGAATATTTTACGAAAACCTTTGACAAGGCGTAAAACTAGTTAAATAATTTACAGACGATTCTTTCTTTTTCTCTCTTCTCCTTCCTTTTCGTTACGATTCAAATATTTCATAATAACAAATCGACCTCGCAATCAAAAGTAAAAGATAAAATGACGTTCTTCCGTTGATCGACCTTTCGATCGAAACGAACGCTCGTAAATATTCGATAACCTCCGCGAGGAAACGGAATCGCATTCGAGTAACGGTTTCCTGTCGACGCGGTTGAAAGGCTTTTCGTCTCGTTCGAAGACTCGGGTAGAACACTCTCGTAATTCTCTCTTACAATAGCGTTCGACTATTAAGCGGTCGACGAGCGAGACGACTTCGGATGAAATTTGCACCTTTGCGGCGGTTTCGGAACTATTTGATTCGTGTCTCTCTCGTAAGGAATTGGAAGCGGCTGCTCGTAATTAGAAAAGGAGTATATAGACAGAGGAAACGGAGCAAAGTATCCGTCGAAGACAAAGAATCAAAGGCAGAGAGGCTGTTAGTTCGGTACGATGCTTCCGAGACTATTCGAGAATTTCTCTTCCCTCGGGAACTCTCGACAGTCTTTTTGACTCTCGCACGAGTTAAAGGGACAATGCGGCCACGATCGAATCGTGAACTCGACTAAACCACGAACGAATAACCGTGGTAGGATTCGTCATCGATTAAAAATAACGAGCCACGGAGATAGACGCGTCGACGCGATCATCGTCGAGCAGTAAAAAGCGGTGCGTATCGTACGGATAGCGAACGAGCAACAGGATATAATGTAGTCGATCCCCACTGGTCTAACGTAAGGTAAACTAGACAAAAGAGACGCGACGAGCGCGAAACCGAGAAAGAGTAGCTGAGATCCCACTCTGGGCACAGTCCATGACGTCAACCTCTGAGGCCAAGTCGTACGACCAGTTTGAACTGCTAGCTCGCGGTAAGAAGGGAAGAAGAAGATGAGGAAGAAGCGTCGCTAGTCTGTTCGCCCGTTCCTCGAACCGTCCCCGATACATCGACGTTTTTACCGGCCGGTTTCTCGTTACGCAGCGCCGCCATTACGATTCAAAAACATTCTCCGATCATTCATCGAGAGACAGTAGCTGGTTTCAAATATTTCGGCTTTCTATCGTTGATCAAACGCGTGGTCAAAGTGTCAGGTAAAAGGACACGAGGAGTTTGTTCGTTCGCGTTTGGAACTAGCAGTGACGGAAGAAGAGGAAAAATAGAAAGAAGAGCGTCGTATAGCGTTGCACAGAGTCGACAGAGTTGACAGATCAGAGAAGCGATCGAGAGACAGATTGGATTATGAATTTGACAAGCGCGTTCGAGTAAAAGAGTCGAGTAGGAGGACGTAGAAGCTTCGTTTCTATTTGAGATCGGTCGTATCGGTTAGTATCGACGAAAGAAAAGAACTGTCGAGATTCGTTTGAAAGATCGATATTCAGGATCGATTAAACGAGCGTGGTCAGAGTGTCGAGGTTCGCAATTTGTCGGGATTAATAGGAACCAAAAAAAAAAAAAAAAAAAAAAAAAAACGAGGAAGAGTAGAAAGAAGAGGTACGGTGTCGCGCAGAGTTGTACACAATGTGGTGACAGTGACAAGTAGTGGTGCGTGAATTTGTGCAGCGTATAGAGGCTCGCGAATACCCACGATGAAACTCGGTCGTTCGGTGACGGTACCTTGGTCGATCGGGAAGCCCCCACAGTTACCCGCCTCCTCAGTCCTCAGTGCTGCACCTTCGCTCGGACACTACGGTGTCTTATCCGATCGAGCGAATTCGTAGCTTGATCGAGTAACTACCACCGAAAGGTACGTGTACGGTGCACGTGTGTCCACGAGATCGTTGCTAATAGCGCGGCAGTGTAACGAGTTCGATCGAAAACGACGCGTTATGTTTCGACCGTGCAAGGTAATTTAATAGCGTTGTTATTCGTGGCTCTTATCGTGATTCTCTCTCGACGTCTTCTTCGAGTCTTGGGTGTTGAAATCATTCGATACGTACATTTGCCATCTCGAAGCGGTACGTGGCACGAACAAAACGTAGAAACGACGATAAACTCGAACGTTGAGAATTCAAAGCACGTCAAGGGCCTCGCGCGATTCACGCATAAATCTGGCAGATAGAGCGTACACGTTAGCTCGCCTCGTCGAGTCAAACGGAAAAAGCAAGGCCACGTCAGTCGCAAAATTCTCGAAAATTCCGGTACACGCCAAACGAAAATTCCCTTCTATTATTAATGATAATGGAACGTCGAATTCATACATGTTTGAACGATTCTTCGACTTCGTTGAATCATAGGTGACTTGACTCTAGCTTGTACCGTGTGTCTGATGCGGTAAGTGCCATTGATGGCCTATATCGAGTGCGCGTGGACGAGATCGTCGATATCGCGATAGTGTGGCGTTAAAGAAAATAGCGACAGTGCGGAAGAAAGTGTTGGAAGGAGAAATTAATGGACGAGAATAAACGACGATCGTGAAAAACGTCCGTGGACATAGAGGAAAAGAAGCAAAGTGCACGGACGTTCGATGATATCGTCACTGTGCATGGTGTACGGAGGGAAACAACCAACGACGAGGCACGGGACGTTGTGTTTGGATACTTGACGCGGTCGCTACTGCGCGTTGTGAAAACATCGAGGCCAAAGGAGAAATGGGAAACCACCCGTCCGCCCACCAGCCGCTCGAGAGAGCTACCAGCCATGCTGGAAATGGTCTTCGCCTCTCGGTACGTTCGCGATCTTGTTTTACGTCAACGATAACTCTCGCAGATGCCCACGTGTGACGTGCACGCCTCTCTCGATGCAATATCGTTAAATGGAGCGTATACACGTTGTTTCGCGTGTTACGTGTTCCTCCATCCTCCAGAGTCGTTCGGCCTTTGAAGCCTCTCGACCTTCCACCGCGCACTTTCGGCCTTTTACTTTGCTCAACCGCCGATATGCTTGCGTCGATCGCTTTGGTCAGAATTTTAGAAACTATCGTAAAGGAGGCAGGTCGAGCTTTTTAGATGGGATAGGGGATATTTCGTGTAAAATTAGAATTTGAAAAGGGGATGGGCCGTGTATAAAAGTTAATACCAATTACAGTATCGAGTGACGTGGTAACGATCGTAAGTACTAGATCAGAATCGACCAATTTTGGGGAATTTTTAAGTAAAAGAAAATCTTTCCTTCACTTTGAGCGAATTCTAAACACGAAAAATCTAAAACGGGAAACATTCTTTTTTCGTATGTTTCTTCTTCTACTCTCCTACTGCCGATAAGAGCGAAACTTTCTCGAAACTGCATAGAATAATAGAAAAGATATGGGATACTCTTAGAGACGTCCAATTTTTACGTATTTCCAGCGATCGTGTTTATTATCGTTAAAGATTTTATCGAGATCATAAATACGTATCGTGAGTCAGAAGCAATAACAAATGTTCCTAAAAATAATTAGCAGACCCTCTACTCGGTTGATTTTATCACTTAAGAATATAATCGATATTTTCGAAAGTTTCAACGACTTCTTTAAATTGTCCGTTTAGCGCAAATATTACGACAGCCGACCGTTCCATCTTTGAAATTGCAATTATTTTCTTGAATTATCCAGATGGCCGGTGTTCTAATTATTTTGAGTAAGATATTTAGAATTCAAGCGGCAAAAGACTCTAACAGAGAAGGCATAAGAAATTGCTTTTGAGCCGTAGCATCAGAATTTTTGATAAGAATATCGTTTGAAGGTTGTGTATAATAAATTGGGACTATAGGCTTTAACGAGAACCAGCGAATACCAGTATACGAGGAACGAACGATTTCATACCATTAGCAAAATGTATTTCTCTCTATGTATATATATATATATACACTTTAGCTTAATAATACAAATAATAGCGTCAATAATATGAATGGTTACATTAAAAAGTAAAAGTTCAAAAATCGATAGGTTCCGACACAGAGACGTCCATGCTACATCTTCCTACGTAAAATACGAAAAAAGATGTAAAGAAACCGAAAGATGTGTAGACGAAGTAAACATATCGAAAAAGTAAAGCTTTCGGTGCGGTGAAACTGTCCGAAGCAGCGAAACTGGATTCCGTTGTTTGTCCAAGAAAAACAATTTTTATGAAATATTACTTAGGGCGTTTGATTTCGAACTTCTTCGATTCAAGCGCGTATTAAATTCGGCCTTCGTCGTGGGCGGATGAGTATTTTCGTGGACTGGATCAAACTGGTCCTGTAAAGGTCACGATGAAGGTCGCTTGCATTCCATTTTATTCCCCAGATTTCGGATCCCTTGAATTTTTCGTTCGGCTCGTGTCCATTCACGATTATATCGTCCTTTTCCTCCCATCTTTCGCGATAAAAAATGATAATTTCGCTGCGATTTGTTCGTCTAATATTAACTCGCCTATTACATACTCATTTACGTAAAAGCTTGTACCGATCGCATAGCAATTACGACTAGTTAGGTTTTTAGCGAAACTGGTGAAAAATCCATTCGCATGCGTATAAAGTAAATGAAATTAAATGATCCGAGACTGATAAATTTCGGAACAAAGCTACCAAAGTATGTATCGATTTAACGACGCTATCGAGTCGTATAGATCCAAACACGATAGAAGTGTTAATAAGTTTGTTTCGCGTTACAAATTACAAACACATGCTTCGCGTTGCATCGTCGTCTAATTGCTGCTTGTCGTGTCACTCGCATCGACAGAACGCAGTGAATTTGAAAAGTAGCAAAGATCCTTCGAAGACTGGTCGACCAACCGTCGATCAAACGGTCTTTTCTTTCTTCTCTTTATTCGCATCGCAGTTGTTGGTGTTGTGTCGAGTGCCAATAGCGCCTTATTTTTTATGTAATACTCGAGTCTTACACACGGTTTCGTTTTCACACCAAACACACGTTAAATTTTTATATCGAACGTTCGGCATCGTTCGTGTGTTCAAACGTTAACAGATTAAACACAACGAGCGTTCGCTTTAAAAAGATACAACAGCGAGTAACAAGGAACAACAAAATTGAAGATTCGCCATTAACATAATCTTTACCACTTTTCTGATGCACGGTGCATTACGAATCACGATTACGTAGTTTCATGCATATCTGTGAACAATCTTCGCCTGTAATAGGGACAGCACCGTTCCGAGAATTCCTACTGACACACGGCTTTCTGATAAATTCTCCTCGAGGACTTCGAGTCGGCTGCACAAGAGGCTTTGCGTGTAATATACCGTGCAAAAGTCTTAGGCCGTCTGTCTTACCGATACTACAAGCGGACGAGTAAACGCAGTTACTTTTACGAAACAATCGCACACGCTGTTATACGGAAACGAACTGTAAGCTGTTGTACGAAACGAAACGAACATTTTTTGCAGATTTTAAATACCTTTGTTCGATATATCGGCTGAAAATTTTGCGGAGTAACCGTAAACCGCAAGCTGAACGGACATTCGTTTCGAAGGCGAAACTCGAACTGTGTCGACTGTGAAATTTTATCGCTCTCTCGTTGAAGAAAAGCGAAACCTACGGTGTTTCGAACAATCGTCGACGTTGGCCTGCATTCGCGTGCGTTCGCGTGTTGCGGCACGATGCTATTAACGAACGCTACCGTTTTCAGGATTTTTCATTCAAGGTTACGCGGTTTGCGTTACTAATTGTCATTTGCGTAATGGTTAATTAATGACCGTTGGAAGAGAAAGCGTCGGTCAGGCAATCCGTGACATCGAGGTTGATTGTTATTAACGAACCTGCGTTAAGACGAGGATCGGCGGAACGGGGACGAACGGAGACGGACAAAAAAGGCAGCGTATAAAGCAAAAGGTGTTTGTTTTATTTAAAAAGCCATACATATGTATTACGCCTGCGTAATTAGATATCTTTGGCGAGTTGTTCGTTTTAACTCGATCGTATATATTTCGCAAATATTTTCCATCGAGATTTAGTTGTCGAGAGTAGTTGCATGCATTAGTTCGTACAAATATAGAACACCCTCGGAAGGAAAATAATTGAGACAAATGGATAAGATACGTGAGAACCTCGACAAGTTAAGTTTCGCAGTTTCGAACTTCTTATCCTTAAACCGAAACTCTTCGCAAGAGAAGTCGAAACTTTTTTTTCTCGTGCTTCTTAATCCTTTCGAGATACATTTTGCAAAGCGAACTCGAAGGAAGCAGGACGATATCTCTCGTTTCCTACCATTTTGTCTGAAATTATCGTTGCATCGTATCGAAGCAAAGAAAACCACGTGATTTCATTTGGTCGGTTTCCCGATTCATCGAAGCTTCGATACGTCAAGATAATACGCGACCATAATCTACGAATGCGAAATTACACGAGAGAATCGCGTTTTTACGTTACAAGTTACATCCGTGTAATTATCTTTCTCGATAGCATTCGCCGTTTTACGTTTGTTCGCTCGCTTAGACGGGGATTAACGAGTCACACGGATGACCATGTTTCTTCCACCAATTTCTTTCATCAGAGAATCGTACAATCTTTTACCTTCTGATCTCGTTAGAATTTAATTCCGCTAAAAGTGAAGAGCGATGCGAACCATTAGTCGAAGAAATTACCGCCACGTCGCCGGCGAATTGCCTTGCCAACCGAATGCCACTGGATCTAGAACGGACGGAAGAAATTTATCCAGCGTCTCGCCCGATGCTTTCGACGATCTTTTATCGTATTTCATAAGAGACGAACCGAGAGCACTGAACATTCCACACGGACAACGAAGTAAAAGAAAAGTCTTCTGTAAAACTGTCGAAAACTTTACATCGTAACGATGATCTTATCGAGAATTATTATCCGGATAGAAGTAAATTATTTACGAATTATCAAGTCGAGTAACTTTCAAAGAACGTTCGAAAGATATAGCTACACCGTTTACGTTTCAAATGTGAACGCATAAAACGCGCTGAAACCTGTCTGAAACACCGTTAGCGCAATTGTGTTTGACAATGACTCTAAACGGTACTGAACTTTTAATTGTCGTCGAAGGTTTTAAAGTAACAGAAGTAGGCGAAATCCTTTCGAGATAAATGGGAAACTTTTCAACGACGAAGTGAAAATTCCAGCAGCGCTGTAAAAGGATCCTAAGTCGAGGGATACTTTGCGATCTTTCTAGTTAAAAGGCAACCCCTGGTTAAAACTGGTTGAAACGTTCCCTGGCGGCATCGAAGTGGCCGATCCTTGGCTGCTCTCGAGCCGCATCTCGAGAGAGTAGTCGCTTTCACTCGATCGTGACGATACGACGCGACGCTTTCCATCGCGATACGCGCGCGTAATCATTGCGGAAACGCGATTAAAAAATCTTACGAACGTTACCAAACTAGAGGTAACTGTGCGTAATCTTCGCCGGATGTGATACAGTTTAATCGTTTCTAATCATTTTTCATCTTTTCATTCGAACAACGTTCGTTTCTCGTGCTAAATCTATGAGAAATTAAAATCAGTCTTCGTCTTATCCTTCGACGGTATTGTTCGTGGTAACGATTAAATCGATGTTTTTGCGAAACAGAGGAAAGACCGGCAGGGCAGTATATGAATCGTATCGGTTTTTGTTGCTTCGTGATTTAAAAATGACCGTGTCGTACGAGATTAATGGTATTCGATCGGCTCGATATACAGGGTGGTTGGTAACCGGTGGTACAAGCGGAAAGGGGGTGATTCTACGCGAAAAAAGAAGTCGAAAATATAGAATAACAATTTTTCGTTCGAGGCTTTGTTTTCGAGAAAATCGACTTTGAATTTTCGCTCGGTACGCGTGCACTTTATCGCGTCTCGTTATAACGGATTTCACTGCAACATTTTCAGCAATTTTTGTAATAATAAACTTTACGATTACTTCATATTATTTCATCATGTATTCCTAATTTTCCGTTACGGCAGAAACAAACTTAAACCGCGATAATATCCATCTAGACGGAAATGCACGCGTACCGAGCGAAAATTCAAAGTCAATTTTCTCAAAAACAAAGCCTCGAACGAAAAATTGTTATTCTATATTTTCGACTTCTTTTTTCGCGTAGAATCACCCCCTTTCCGCTTGTACCACCGGTTACCAACCACCCTGTATTTACCACGATTATGGAAACGAACGTAAAGTATTATATGTCGGAGAAGAAAAGACAGCGGGATTTCCCGTCCGGAATGTTGGGACAAACCCCAATACACTAGTCCAGACTTTTACTATAGCCGCCCTTAAGTAATAAAAATAAGAAATAGTCTTAATGTTCCAATCTGATTTTATGACGATGGGTTTGAGTTCGAAGTGACATGGCAGGTCACCGGACGTAGCCACGGTCACGGAAGGGACATGTACCTGACAGAGGTATGAAACGATTATATGGCTCTCCTTAAAACAAAGATTAACCCGAGAAGCGGGGACAGGAGTATATAAGGGCAGCCTCTTTTGGATTGACGGAGTCAGAGTGAGAGTTAGAGTTAGTCAGTTAGTTAGTGAGTCGTTGGACGATTGAGTTATCGGGAAGTTACCCGAATCGAGTAGCACGTTGATACAAGTCCTCCCGTGGACCGTGGATTCGTTGTCGAACCTGAATTCGCTGTCACCATCATCCCGACCATCCTATTACCATTATTCGTAGCGTCTGGTAGTGTCCACATTCGTACTGATAGAGATTGGCTACATTCGCGACGGTAAAGTAAGTAAAGGTTCGTCGAACGTCCAAGTGTCAACCTGCCTCCGACATATATATTTGCGTATTTGAAACAATTTGAGATACAACGGCGAAATATATCCGTGAATGAATTTTGTGCAACGTATCTGAGAATCATAGCGTACATTGATCCGTTTCCATCGCACTTTCTTCATTGTGTTTATTACGATCAATTATCGCGCGTGCAACTTGAGTCAGATGCAAGACGATCGTAATGAAGTTCATCCTCAACTGGAGCACGTCGAACCAAGCTAATAAAGCGAGTTTAATACGATCATGATGGATCGCGCTCGTACAAATGCGATTTTCTATACCGCCGCTAAATACATCGTCGTTTTTTAAATAGACGATCGATCTATAAAGCGTAACGATGGCGCTTTTATTTCGATCGAACCGAAACGGAATTTATTACGCCGATTTCGAGGAAAAATTTCAACGATTCGTGAAATTTTCTTTCGATCTGACAAACGATGCATCGGACGATTTCGGAGAAGTCTCGCGATACTTTCGAACAAGTTTAAAGTTTCGCGAATGTTGTTCCGCAAGGATACAAACAGGTTCTTCGTGACAGGAGAAACTTCGCCCACATTTCTGTGGATGTCTTCTATCTCACGGTCTTGTTACACGCTAACATTCAGCGAAGAAAATCTAAGGTATTTGTATATTAAACAAGACGAGCCAAGTAACTTGAAAATCGTTAATATAACGAAAACGTTTTACAACAAATTTTAAGACATTTTAACCGTTAAGTTTGCAGTGTAAAGAATCGAAGTTCGCGTACAACATGCAAATCGATCGTATCCTCGTATATTTATTATTCGGACAAATATGGATCGAATTGAATCGCGTTACACGTCGTACGGCTTTGCTGGATAGTCGAAGTTAAATGTACTCGTCGTTACATTTATAAGACGGAGGAAAATAATTTCAGATGGAACAAACAGAATTCAAAGGTGATACGTATGTCGAAATTTGTAACAATTTTTTCTTCGAATTCGACGACAACTTCGTCTTATTGCGCGTTAGAAGAAGAGTTGGAAAACGGTTGGATAAAACAGTTAGATAGCATCTAGGTAACGACTGCTTCGTATAAAATTGTAATAGTTCTTGGAAATTTATAGACGCAGTTTATCTTCGGGCTGTTTATATCTTTTACGATTTGCTTACGGGTCAAATTTATCTACCTTATTAAAATTACTTTACTGAAACTTAATACCGAAGGATATGACACGTAGTTGTAAATTCTACGAATAAGAATACACGGAATAACCGATAAACGTACTGAAAACACTTAAAACACAACACGAACGTAAAATCTCTCCAGCGTATCGTTGACTCAAAGATTTCAAGTCTCCGTACTTATCGTTGGTATGTACGTATTTACGAACTAATCAAAGTACGGTATCATTACTTTTATGAAATAATTTCAGTTCACGCTTTGGCTTACTCGTTCGCGTACGACGAACGTAGGAAACACCTGCACGTTTTTTAAGTTTTCATATTTAAGCTTCTATAAAGCGATAACATCGTTATCGTTGATAATAAACCTTTTTACAAAATGACATACTCTGAGCTCGTTTCGCGATAAAAAAAAATAAACGAATCTCGCCGAAGTTTCCGCGTAACCGCAATGCGTGCACTCGGGGCCGTGATTTTTCCACGTAGCGTGTAATATTCACGACGTGACGTCGAAGGAGGATCGAACGAAGGAAAGGATTTGCTTCGACGTTGAACGCGATCGAAGCGTTGCGGCCAGTCGAGAACAGACTGAACGAGGATTTTACGCTTCGTAAGAAGAGATAACTCGAACGACGAATTCGTTGGGGCGCTTGCGATTACGTACGAATTATATTACGCGAGTGACACGCATTCTATCGAATCGACGCAAATCGCGCAAGTACATGTGTACTTACGTTTACGGTCACGCATACTGCTAGACGATCGACGAGGGGATCGAACTCAAGGATAACTGGTGCTACATGCATCGATGTCCGTCCGCTTGATAGCAAGCAAGGGAAAGAGATCCGGAATTCTACAAGGTGTCTTGGAATTACGGGAAAAAGTTGGCGTTTGCGGAATTTCCGAATTTTTCCGTATTTTGCAGGTTGCGGTTCAAATTGGGAACGTCCGGAACGATCGACCTAGTATCGTTAACGAAATTTTCTAAATTCCCAGTCTTTCGATTTTAATCGATTTGCAATAGGCGAATTGTTATCGACATTTGTAAAGTAACTTCCGCTAATTTTAGCCATTTAACTTGTAACTTACGTTGAAGTGGTCACCACTTCTAAGAAAACTCTACGTCTGGTCTTTCTTAGTTTTCTCAAGCACCGAAGCCATCGACAGCGTGTAGACAAAAGACTGTGACCGGCTCAAATTGTATTCTTACTTATAATTACGCTTCTATTTAAATATATTTTCTACCTTACAATTTATCCACGAGTTTCTCTGTTTACACGTCGAATAACCTGAACAACTTACAAAAGGAAATAATACACGCCGAAGATAATAATTAAAATTGCAAATTGTTAATATCGAGAAGTAAAGGAAATAAACCGCGATAAAACGAAATAACGAAGAGAAGATTGGGGTGTATTTACGAAAGCAAAAGTTTAATCGAAGAAATATAACTTAATTTAAAAGATAAGATAGAGTAGATACAGAGTAATCTTGTTTAAACGTAGTTTACAGCTCGACGCACGGTGCTATTGGTAAAATTCAACGTTGCTGGTGTAAATCACGGTGTTGGTTCCGCCGAGACGGAATTGAATCGCGTTCGCGACGCAACCATGCTTTCGCGTTATTGTCCTGTAAATAACACCGCCCATCGTAATGCATATGTGCGTCTGCCTACATCGCAGTGCACGGCAACACCTGTCTCGGTGAAAGGATCGAGTACTCATAGACGCTCGTAGATATTTGTCATCGTTAGACTCGCTGCCATTTCAGGTAACGAGTATCTTCCTATTTTTCTTCGCGATTCAACGTCGTTGCCCGACGATCTCCGATTTTTGTCTTGCACGTACGAAAGAAAATATGGAACCTGGAAAACGTACAAAATACCTACGTGGATACACGCTTGGAAAAGTGGCAAAGAGAAATTAAACAATTTCGTTTATGTTTTCAAGGACGAACGTTTCGATATTTCGATAACGGATACAAACGAACGAGTATCTTTTATTTGGAAGAAGAGCTTGAAAATCAAGACACTCGTGTTACATGGCGAGAGACTGTCGCGTTAGCAGCATCTTATCTAGCGAGAAGAACAAGGTAATATTTACAGTCTTGTCTCATTCGTAACCTGGAAAAAAAATAATTGTGCCAATTATACCATCGAACGTATCCTTTAAGCGAAGAGGAACAATGGTTAATTATAAGAAAACATTCTTATTCCGACGTTAATGTAATTAGTGTAATTAACGCGACGTTGTGAGAGAAGCGTTTTGCTGGAAAGTCTGGGAAATAAAACACTGGCCATACTATTTTCCACTTTAAATGCGTCATCCACGAGATAGAACCGTGTATTCGTTTCATTTGCAATTCGTCGGATTTTTATTTCCTTTTGAAACGTTTTCTAGAGAAAAACAGAGAATCCTTGGGTTAACAAATTTCAAAGTTTCATTGTTCGACCAACGGATCAAAGTAAATATTAAACTTGAAACTTTACTTTACTATATTTGACTTTACAAACTGTTAACGCGTTGATATTATAAAATCGAAAACATCGGAGGGTGAAAAGGAAAAACGCGTGCTCTTCTCCTCCGGTCGGTGCGACCCATTACGTCGATTTCTCAAGGCAGCGATAGCTCTCGAAGTAGCGACGGTTCTTGATGCTCAGTTGCTAAAACACCGGTACATATGCCCAAGAATCTGCGGTCTGTTGGCTTGAAAATAGTTGAGAAACGTTGGCAGAATCCAGTGTCTCGGGTCGACGAACTGATAGGGCTGCATGAATGTATACCGGCTCTCATCGTCGCCTTTCTAGGTCACGACACCTAGTCGGGGGCCAAGAGATCCATGCCTTCGATTGGCACGTAGCCCCAAAGTAAGAAATCCTAGCCACGAGGAGAAGCTGTGCCAAACAACCATTCAGATTCTTTTTAGAACGGTCCGTTTTTACTACGCGTTCCGCTTATATGTCAGGGACAGCTGTGTCGTGCCATGGACTATCAACCGTTTCAGACGCTTCGAGACGACGGCGCCTTTTTCGACTGAAAGTGGCACGATCCGAACGATACTTGAGGGATACTTGTATCGTGTCCACGTATATATGACAATACACGTACATTTACAAAGGTAAATGTCGTTCGTAGTTTTATCGAATTTCATCGGAATTCCGAAACTGAGAAATATATCGATGTAAATCTCGTTTTGCGCGTGTATTTGACGAAAGAATTCCGTAACTTCGCCCGTTCTTGCACGTGAAAATACAAGAGAAGCCGATAGGTCCCGTTAAAGTTGAGAGGTTCGTCGGATTCTGAATAATTGCGCGCGAGGTCGTGCTACCTGTTCTTGTATTTATGATATTTTACGGACAAACTTCGTTAGCTGGTGATCTCTAGATTCGACCTTGAGGCGTGAAAGGAAATATGGCGGTTGGAGAATGCATGTACGGTTATTATGTGTGCATGCAGACGGGTCGTGCATGTCAAAACGTAGGCAGGTCGATCTAGCGCCGCAATTTCCTGCTGTTAGCGAGCCGTGGACTTTACGGCACTCCCATCTCGAACGAGCGATATTAAAGACGCTCTTAGAAAGAAGTTTGCTCGATGGCAAGAACGACCACGTCGTTGAAGAAATTAATGTAATTTATAAGAAAGAAATTTATTCCTTGATGTAAAAGCCGGTTTGCCACCGTATGGAAAGGATACGACAATCTGTGGTTTCTAACGAGATAAAAGACGGCAAGAAACGCCGGCATGAAATAGGCTGTTGAACTCGATTCGAATTTATTCTTTTCCTTTCTCATCCTGCAATTGGCGATTTACTTCGTCAACGTATTAAGCGCGGATCGGCCATAGCCGTAAAAACGAAAAGATTAAGATATACGGCGAAAGAAAGTCGAATATACCGTAAATAACGTGAACGTTGCTTTGACTTTTAAAATTCTAACGAAATAAAATAAGTTACAACAACGTTATATTCGAGAAATTAATTAAATTCATTATTCGGTCCTTCCGATAATGCAAAACTTATCGCAACTCGTTTCGGATTGTTCCATGTTTCACGACGAAGCAAGTTTTGTCCAAAGGATCGTGCATTCCCGATAAAGTGGAAACAGACTATGACGAAATGTCCGTATGGAACGAGTGCTGACAATGAGTCATCAGATGTGTAATAAGAACGGTGTTGTGCTTGTGTATTGCAATTTAATTTCGAGTGACTAATCGTATCTGCAGACGCAAGGGGAATATTATCGCATCGAAACGAGCGAAAAATTACTATCTCGAAAGTCTTTCCGCCAGTACAGGTTGAAGTCCTCGAGTCAAATTAAAAAATTATTTAGACGATATTTATCGATCTAATCGTAAGATTCCGAGGGATTACATCGATATTTCTATCGAGTAAAAGTAGCTTCGTAAAAACATCGAACGGCATTCGCAGAATCAATCACGAGGATCGTTTCGTTCGGAATCGTTAAGAGAACGATCGTCGGAACGAATCATTTGCAACTAATAACGTAAACACTCCATATATTCACGTATGTACGTACGAAGCTATTACCATTGAATTGCATTTAATATCACATCGCTGTAATGTCGGAGACGACGTTTCTTTCGAATAGCCGTTTTCTCATGGCAATGCTATAACCACGAGGATGTGGGTTTCATTAAGGGGTAATAACGCTCGACCTGCAATCAAATAGCACGATAAACGTGGATGCGCGTCCGACGCACAATCGAGGAACGACTTTCAAAGAAGATATGACTTCAAGGATCGGTTTGACTCCCTCGAAACGCAATTTTATTCAAGTAGCGAATAATTACAGGTTAAGCGACCCTATCTTTTCTGTATCTAACGAGTAGCAGGAAAGGATTATTTAAATTTCGTCCTTGTTATCCTTACTATTACGTTATAATTTGAAAGAAACGTGAAATTTTGTTTTTAAGCGTAAAGCTTAATACTTTAAAGAAATTCGTTGATAAATGCGAAAGATTGGTTTGTTTGCGATCTAATTTTATTAATTCGAAAAATAGAACGTCGCCGAGTTAATCGTTTTAAAATGATTTTGTAACGAAATCTCTCGCCACTACGTTTTAAAGCTCGTACCTCGCGAGAATTTCGTTGCAACTTTCTGACAATTTCCGGATGGTCGAGACGTTACTCATCGTCCGACTCACGGGTAAAGCTCGAGAAAAAGAAAGTTGTAAGTATCGTCGAAGACGTCGAACAAAATGCGCCAGATGATCCTTTCTTATTTCCTTAGTCATCGTCGATCCGATTCGGGAACCTGTTTTTGTCCAGTCGTCGTTTCGTTAGTTGATCTAGTCGACTCTAAATTTCTCTCTGAAAACATTCTGTAATTGACATTTTGATAAATTCAACGGCAAACAAATTAGAACGTAACACCTAGTAGACTTGACACGCGTGTACAGAGAGTAAATGATCGAGAGCACGATATTCACGCGTATAACTTGATTTAGAATTCATTGATATCGAAACGATGGCGTTGATGGTTTTTTATTAGCGAATCAATGAACGAGCGTAATTTAATCGACGAATCCAAGCATCGTAGACACACGACAGTTTTAAATAAGTCTCGCGTCGATCAATCCGTGCAACCTACGCATAGATTTATTTATATTTTATCAAGAATATTTATATTTCATTTCCCATTAATTACATCGTAATACGATGTCTCCCGTATACGCGTTGAAGCTTCGTTCGTGCAATTAAACGAAGATTAAACGTATTCTCTCAAGAGGCGCGAATTTATACAACATCGAAGTTCGATAAATTCAATAGGAAAGAATGGGCAAGCTATTTATCCATTTTATGGCATCGTTGTCACGTCCAGCGATATTATCTTCTGCTGCTAAATAATCAAACCAACGAAAAAGTTCGCATCGAAAGAGACGCCAGTAAAATTCATCGCCTTCTCGTCACGTGAGCGACATAATACGATGTCGCGTGACCACTTATCGATTCTCTTCGAAACGATTATCTGTTTGGAGCTCAGGGACCAGCACGTGGATGTCATCTTGCGTGAATCGAACC
Organism: Bombus huntii; assembly: GCF_024542735.1. NCBI lineage: Eukaryota > Metazoa > Arthropoda > Insecta > Hymenoptera > Apidae > Bombus > Bombus huntii. The sequence continues at coordinate 17,803,563 of NC_066242.1, read as the reverse complement.
TCATCGCGACGATTCACTTGGCCCGTTGCGATTCTAACTCTCTCGTAAGCCTATTAGCAGGCTAAGCAAACAGCCTGAGTAATCCGATTGGATCAAGAGTGCTCGCTTTCGCACGTTTTAACCATTAGTCCGGTCCTCGTGCGCGATCGCCATCTCCATATGGAAAAAAGCGTCCTCGAGTTTGGTTGCCACGCGGTTCGATTATTTTCATAGCGGTCCACGAACTGGTTCATCATCGTGCGCAGTGGTTACAGCTGCGAGAGCTTCGTTATTGTTGCACGAACAGGGATCTATCGTCGAGAGCAAGGATCGTTGGAAGTACGTGACAATATTTGCTTGGTCGTGGAACGCGTTTCTGCAAACCACGCATGAGATGCGATCAAATATCGCGTTCTGGATTTTCGAACGAATAAACGTTGTCGTAATATCATGGATGGAAGTTTCGTCATTCGAGGAATAACAATTTTATTTCGTTTCTCATCCAAAATGAGAACAGATTACGTATAATTTTTTAGATTCGTTTTTAAGTTTTCGTACCGTACGATAAATGCTGGTTCGTGTGTCTCCAATTTGAATATATTTCGTAGGTCGAATCTATGCAAGAAAATTCTGCTTACCCTATCCTTTGTATCATCTTCCTGTCGATTATAATTTGTCTTGTTGGGACAATTTTCTAGAAGATAGATAGGTTTGTCAGTAGGAAATCGCTTATCAACGTTGATAGATCATGGGAGTTTTGAATTCCACGTGCGTGAAATTTAAAGCCTCGTAAGCCTTGGACAGAACGTCTTGGCCAAAGCAACGCGCAATATACACGTAGTATATTTCGACCGATAAAATCTTTATGAAAAGCGAAGAGCATTTGGCTTTCGTAAAAAGAAAAATAGATTCGTAACAACGCGATATTTATACGAACAGCGGATAAATATCCCAACAGTTCTATAAACTTCGACAAAATTCTATAGATTGAACGTTCAACGAATAATTCGAAGATGATCTTATTACGTCGATTACTAATAACGATTACGTCAAATTCGTCCCTAACATTTCTGCATTGACGGCACGAGTTAATTTTCGCTCTACATTCCCATTCATTCCCCATATCCGCCACCATTCGCAACTCGAGGAACCATGGATCCCGAGGTGCGATATCACTCGGGGCTGATACTTTTTCTGTTCGATTGGTCGGATAAACGGCGACACTGTGAAAAGGTGGAATTAAAAGGCGGTCGTTCGCTTGGGAATCCCCGTGCTCCGCGTCGTATTCACAGTCGAGAACGAGTTATTTACGATATAGCAACGGGGATGACGCTCTGATGATCTCGTCGATACATGTTATCTGGTTCACATGGATCGTGTAACATCGAGTTAACGCGTTTCCGTATTTTTAATGCGAGATAAGATCATCGCGTTATCTCTATCGAGAAGCTAACGTCGTTTCTACGTTTGGTCGATCACCGACAAAAATTGAACGCGACGAGTAACATCTCACGACTGAAATACGAACAAAGGTGAACGATCCGAGGATGTTAAGCGATAAATGTTCCCAACGTTTCCTTTCTTTGCTTGATCTTGCGATACGTCTTATCGATTGGTATTACCACTTCCAAAATTTGTTAGATTTTTACATAGCTCGTAATAGTAAGTAGGTAACCATAGTTTATATCGTAATACTATTAGGTGGCTCGAAAAGTTTCTTTCGTTCTATAAGGAAATAACGGACGAACAACATTTTCCGTTTTATGTTATTTTATCGGATAACGTACGATCCATTTTGTTCTATCAAAATAAAGATCTTAGGTCAGATTAGGTTTCGTGTTCGTATAAAGATGCATCGTTGTAAAAGACGGGTCTGTAAAAGAAAGACACTTTTCGGACAACCTAACATTTAACGAAGAGAACAAAAAATGTTTCTCTCCGACGATAGAACAGTGGCTGCTCAATTTCTTTGCTAAAAGCACAGATTGTATTACAAGAGTAATACGTTTATATATAGAAACGTCGGAATAGAGTTGCGTCAAAGTGCTTTCGTTGGTAAGCGATTCCGACGAAAATTAAGTTGAACGAAACAATTGAATGAAACAAGAAAGTGCCTCTATTTACTTGTACGCGATATACGTCTGTTTCGCATCGTATCGATCGATTCGTCGATAAAATAAGAACGCGCATATGTATCGCTTATCGAAAATTTCTTTCACACGGTGGGTAAGCGCACATAAACTCCTGTGGGAACGTCTAACCAAGACACACAGTACCGTGCAGACGTCTTATCGTTAGACCATGTTGCTGTTCTTCTACTTATTTCAAAACATTCCATCTATTTTCATATTGATCTATCGTGGGAATTCGAATCGTTCGAACTGTATTCGGCTACATAATTGTTTACTAGATGCACGTAGCTCAAATAAGCTATTTGCCACCTTTTCTCGAAGAATACTACTTGCAGAAAAAATTGTTTAAATAATCTACGGTGTATATAGCAGTCCTTTCGATAAAAAACGATCAAATCTCGAACGATTTCTCGAAGAAGTTCTTTTTTTCACTGTGACAAAAATATGTTCCTTTTTAGCGATAAAACGTACTCTTTGTCTTGCACGGAAAGGATAATCGAGTTGAGGCACCTTATCCTTTTAAGGACTAATCGACGCTCGATTTGTACGAACAACTTTTGTTTACCTTTGCGACGGAGAGACGCAAAGCGGGTTGCAAAACGAAAAGAAACGGAGGGATCGAAAAGAGAGGGAAACGGAACGGAGAGAAGATTTTCTCAACCTATGTCGATCCTTGGGTTCGTTGGCCGGTTCTTAGGGGTGTCGATTTAGGAGGGTAAATTCGCGGCTCCGTACTAGGGGAGAGTTCGTCGAGGGTTCTGATATAAAAGATTCGTTGGGAACCGAGGCGAAGATTCGATCACAGGCCATTGTACGACTTGGACTCTGTTCGCCGCCGTTGCCAGACACTGGCTGGCTTCTATTTTTCTCAAGGCCCACCGTTAAACGACTCATCAGGCAAACGAAGCAAAGTGCTCGACCTCTGGGAATATTCGCCGATCTTCGGAAACGCCATAGTCGGTGCAGGGGACGCGCGATATTAAAAGTCTAAGATACGACGGTTGGAGAATGCATCTACGGTTGGATATGGAGAAGATCGTCCAACTTCTTCCTTAACCGATTCGATTCCTAGATCTTTTGGATGTTTGTCGAGCGTATTCTGCGAGGAATCGTGGACTGCTTATGCTTAGGAAAAAATAGAAACTCCCCTCTCTGTCTGTCTGTCTGTCTGTCTGTCTGTCTGTCTGTCTGTCTGTCTGTCTGTCTCTGTCTCTCTCTCTCTCTCTCTTTCTCTCTTTCTCTCTGTCTGTCGGAGTAAACAAAAGGAATAGAACGATGCTTCGGTCCGCGTTCAATTAGTAATTAGGAAATATCGGTGGAAAATTGGACGCATGTATATACCACAGAAAATTGGTCAGAAAAAATGGCCGTTGCTGAGATATATGCTAGAAATGTTTCGCAATTTGTATCTTGCTTTTCCTGCGGCACATTTTCAAGCCTTTACTCGTGTTCTCTCCTTTCTTTTCTGTTTGCTCGTGCGATTGTGTTCCGTGTATTTTTCTGGGTCTCTTTTGATACGTCGTGGGGGAAAATGGAAAAAATAGTCGAGAAGGTGAAACGAATCTCTGTTCAGTTTTCATCTCGTTGATCGATCTTTGGTCGATCGCAGAATACTAATTGTCCTTTTTTTCATATTATTGCAGAAACGCGAGAGGTCACCGGGAAAAAGAATGGACCGACTTCGACGAAGTTTCCGCGATAGCTTTCGGCGGCGAAAAGATCCCCACGTGCCGGAATCGAGTAAACCTCATCAATGGCAGGCAGACGAAACGGCTGTCCGTTCAGCTACCTGCGCTTTCCACGTTAAGGTACTACAATCGACGGTTTATTATCGCTCTAAGAACCAATCCTTTCATTTTAAATGGACATCTTCTATTCCAAAAAGCATCTTTAATATCAGACAAAGCCGCGTATTTTGCTTTATTAACGGATCTACTGACTAGACTCGACATTTACTCCGCCAAACTTACGTACGTGTAACATGGATTACGACTTCGACCGTTTGAAAGAAAACGCTTTCCGACGTCGAATGCACGGAAACTTGCGAACGCGTATATAGTCGAAAATCTGGCAGCCAACAACCGTAAAATTGGCACGTATCCAGATAATCGATACTCGAATAACAAGTGTTCCATTATGCTTTCCCTCGATGACGTATAGTTTCATCCATTTCGATAGACCATCTCTACATTTTCGAGATGTTACTTCGAAATGATATCGTCGCTTTTTCTATCGTATTAAAACGTCTTTGAATTTCAATATAAAAATTGTGCGACTATAGTTTAGCTCTGATTTCTATTATATTCTTGCAAATCACCCTTTATCCGTCAAACGCCATTCTCTTCGTACGTATCGATTGATCCTATCGATTTTGAATGTACAGTACCTGGGATGTGTGGAGGTGTTCGAGTCAAGGGGTATGCAAGTATGCGAGGAAGCTTTAAAAGTACTTAGGGTACGTAACACAAAATCTTTTAATAAAATTCCAATATCTTCCGTATAAAGAAACTACTTGGCTGGTTGGATTAAAAACGATTAAAACGATTCTTTGCATAATAAAATTCTTGCAGAACTCGAGGCGGCGACCGGTACGCGCAGTGCTACACGTATCAGGGGACGGTTTGCGGGTCGTTGAAGATGAGACAAAAGGACTGATCGTCGACCAGACGATAGAGAAAGTTTCCTTTTGTGCTCCGGATCGAAATCACGAGAAGGGGTTCAGCTACATTTGTAGAGACGGCACGACCAGACGCTGGATGTGCCACGGGTTTTTGGCGTTGAAAGAGTCGGTACGTGTCGCTGACGCGTTTCCTAGGAAATTTCGTTAACTTTCTTTCTGGTTACGTTTTGTTACGTTTTTTCCAAATGTAAAACATTTTGAAATTGCAAGTTAACGCGTTATAAAATTGGAAGAAAAATAGTTTCAACCATCTATCTCGTTTATTTGAAAGATATCTTTTAGGAAATTACAAAAGAAAGTAATATTATCGTGCGAGTTTCGCCGATTACGAGTCAACGCTTATTATTCACCGTGTTCTTACAGGGAGAGCGTTTGAGTCATGCAGTGGGTTGCGCTTTTGCCGCGTGCCTGGAAAGAAAGCAACGGAGGGACAAGGAATGCGGCGTCACGATGACGTTCGATTCAAAAACTTCAACCTTCACGAGGAGTGGCAGTTTCAGGCAGCCATCCCTAACCGAACGATTGCAGGACTCGCGCGAACGCGCCGTAGGTCAGTCACTCGTCTTCTTCGCATTTTCTTCGCAATTTTCTAACGATATTTCTACAAATACATGTAATTTCTTTGATTGACTCGATGTAATCGTACAATACCGAAAATTAAACGAAATCATAAACAATTCTCGCCTGAGAAAGATGTTATGGAAATAAAACGAGTATATAGATATAGGTATAATACGTTTCTAACGATCACTGATTCCATCGCAGATGTACCTCCCATAAAACAAGTCTACAACCCTTTCGCGATCGAGAGACCGCACGCTACTCCCTCGATGCTCGAACGACAAGGTTCCTTCCGCGGTTTTACGCAACTGAACCAAGCATCGCCGTTCAAAAGACAGCTTAGTTTACGGATCAACGATCTTCCTAGTAATCTTGAGCGCACACGTAGCCACAGTCTGGAACCGACGGATTTGTCACGGATGCCATCTGCTATCTCTCACATTGTACCTTTGAAGCCACCAGGTAAGCTTTTTAATATAATTTCCAGTAAAGAAGCGATCACGCAGATACGTACGACCATCTTGTCCGATAGAATCGTGTATTTTTGAATATATAACGAATATACGCGATATATATATATAGCACCATACATACGTACATATATATTATATTCACGTGCAACGTGTGCAATACCGCGATAGTACATTTGATAAGCTGGCATTCAAAAAGAGGATTACGATGTATAAAAGACAGACTGGAGATATCAAAGTATCGTGAAACGTTTATGAAATCCGCGGATTCGTCGTAAATTGAATAATAAATATGTCGAATAATATTCCCATAAAGTATCTAGTACAGATAAAGTCTTGTAATTATATGTTAACTATAAGATTATTTTAAGATATCGTAGGATCTTTGGTTCGATCGTAAAGATGTTCTATCAAGTCGTTTTCTTCCATGTGCTGCATATATATTAACATATTTAAGCCACTGCCAACATCGAATAATATACTTCTTCATTTTTGCAATAGAATTCGAAGGATATGACGAAGGTCATTATTCCCTAATTCTGTTAATTGTCCATATTGCCTGATCCTCCTTTGATGTTCTTGAATGGTGCTCGTTTTCTCCCTTGTGTTCAAATATACCAGTGTACCTATAGGATATGTTATTCATAGTTCAACGAGTTGAGCGAGTAGACGAAACGAGAAGAGAATTCAAACGTTCTTCGCGATACCGACGATCCTGTAGTTTTCTAAATGTCTCCGTTTTAAGAAGTACCTCCTTGCATTCAATTTTCTTTTCTCAAATCGTAGTTCGTTTTTACACACGATATAAAAATACGATGACTCGGCATTTACACGTTTGTACTATTTTACGAAATAGACGAAGAAAATATTAGATATTAAGCAATCGTAGATAGATTATATTTTTTTTTCTTTTCAAATAAATTGCATTTTCTATTTTCACGATAATGGATCTGTTTTCTGCTTGTACTCGTACTTTCTTGAAAGAAAATTATTTTTGGTAAGTCACGATTCCGTTTATATGTTGCACAGCTCACGAAATTATCTCGTTATCTTCTTCTATAATTCTGCATTCGGTTCGCTCAGTTCATGAAATATTACAAATCTGTAATTGTCCGAACTATCCGTTTGTTAACATCTTGTATATCACTGTTGGACGCTTAACACGTGTTCACGTGTCTGCAGCATGCGTTCTGTAGTTTCAAGCACCAGTTCGAAGCACCAAATTCTAGTATGTTAGCAATGTTTATTATTTTGAGTATTCGATGTATTAAAATACCGTTCTTATTTTTACAGTTAGTCCAATACCTGAAATATCGCCTGCGGGCCAGGACAGCGTTTCAGCGATGTGTCAGCAACTTTCACAAGGGCTTTCGCTTCTCTCGAGCAGCGATGACTTTGGACCAATCCCTGCGCAGAGCAGTACAAGCACTGTTGCTAAGCAGCTCTTCACTAGCACTACGATTAATAATACTCCATTAGGTATATCGCAAATTTGCCATGGAAAATGTAACGCAACTTTTTTTATCGTATACGTAGCGTTGGTAAAAAAATTCAATCGATTTTTACGTTATTTATTACTTAAGAAAAATAACTTTGTATTTTATCACATCACGAAACGTTATATCGTCTTACAGTGACGAGCAGTAACTCCTTAGACGAATTGAAACTGCAAAACGGTCCGAGTCTGAACAACAACAACAACAACAACAATAACGACAAAAACGACGATCTCAGTAATTTGAACCATGTTGGACCCAGCTGGCAAGAAGCTCCATCGCCTGTTTTAGCTTCGAATCACAGGCTTACGCCCATCCTGAACAAAACCAGTAATCTCAGTCCTATCCTTTCAAGAACCAACGCGCCCACACCGATAATTATGAGCACTCCCGCACCCACCTCCACCGTTGGTGTCTTTGGAACACCACCCTCGGCCAGTCCAGCTTTTAGTACGGCGTCTACGTCTTCCTTAGGGAACGTGTCCACGCCAGCTGTGAATAGATCACCGATTCCCGTGGCTTCAGTGATGATTTCGAAGACAAACTCACCTACCACCAGCGTGGCATCCGTATCTCCGGCTTTGTCTGGCAGTATTGTTAACGACACTAGCCAGATTAGCCAAACCTCAGTACCTAATACTATTTCCACATCAGCGGTAAGCAATTTTGAATTGTCAAGAGACGCGGATTTGTACTTTGTAGGAATTATCGATTACCTTCTTTCTCTACATTTCGAACAGTTTGTGTCAAGGAGAGAAATGCCGACGATGCGAATTAGATTCTTGAGCGTATCGATAATTGTCGCTAGACTACTGTAGGATCGTTATAGAATTTCCAACTTCGAGTCGGCAAATAACGGAATTTCACAACGTTCTTCTATCGTTCCAGGTCCAACCTGTTTCAACGACAGCCGCGTTGCCCAAACCAGAGCAATGGTTAGGCAGTATAACCAGCTCGGTGCCACCCTCAGTGCAATCTCCTTCTCAAGGACAAACGAGTCCTCGACGAGCGCCACCGCTGCACGCGAGAGCCCTGTCGCTCGGTTCGGCCGCGATGGGACAGGCCACCAGGTCCGGTCCTTCGGATCCGTTTGACGCGGAATGGGCTGAGATCGCGGCGAGAAACCTGCGACAATCGAGCACGACGAACCCCTTCATAATGCCAAACGCGACTCAAGCGTTCCAGGTGCAATTGTAGCGCCAGGAGTTCATCAATAGCGTTGTCAAGTACTTCCGCTCTAACACATAGTGACGACTCCATGTCCGTTCGCGCTTCGACCTCTCGCACGACCGAAAGTATTACACGTGAAACGCGTCAAACGTCGATGAAACCGCGAAGTTTTCTCGAATGAAGTTTCCGGTCGGGCGACACGGTCCAAGCATCGTGCGATGTAACGAGAAACCTCGAGGAATCGAGGAGGAGCGGGAGCCGGAGAATATACGTATCGATCTCGAAGAGATATGTTTAGTAGCAATGACGATAAACAGCAAATCAGCACAAAACACGTACCCGTAAAAAAAAAAAACGATGTTTTTTAGACATTAGTAGATTACGCACATATAGCCTCGATAACCTCGAATTTGGATACGAAAGAGAAGAGACAGGGAAAGGAGGTAAATTAAAATTGCGTCTTTTGGGACCACGCGTTCAATCGCGTTGGTGAAGTGAACGTGGATTTATTTAAATAAGAGATTCGGGTCGATCGATCGACCTGGATCGCACGATACTGTTTTTAGATGTCATCGCACCTTATTCGTGAAGGAAGCTAGATTATGTCGCTGGTATCGATAACTTAAATGTCTATCACGAAAGTACTTAATAAAACGAGGTGTACAATAATCTTGAGTAGTTTAGACTGAATACGGTTACCGTCGTTATGCATGATGAAGCGAAATTTCCACGCACCCAAGATTATGCTGCACCAATCTGATGTTTCGTCGAAAATAACAGTAAAAGAGAAAAAAGAAAAAAAACAAAAAAACATATATAACGTAAAAGTTACGAGAAATATAACGTGAAAACACGATGCTAGTAGCTTACAGTTAGTCCGACCGCGGGTTCACGTGTCGAACGTGACTCGACAGAAAAGTTATTTTTCTTTTCGAACGGTCGATGGCCGCGAATGAAAAATTCTGTCGAACTTACCCAGCTCGAAATATCAGGAATTGACAAGTTTTCTTAATTACGAGCAAGGAAAATTTTAGATAGGAGAATAAATAGAGATAAAGACAGAAAAGAAATATATCGACGTATACCGTCCCTGGTGATCGATTTAGGGCCAGTCGGGATTTTCAGTAGATCTCATTTCTCGAATAACATTGATAGACACGAGCGTACGTATTTGTTAATTACTAAGATGTCATACTCGATTTGGCCGGGCTTTGAATATTTTTGAAGTCTGTGACGGATTAGGCCTCGAGACACGATGCTGCAAGGAATGAATTGATATATATACATCGTCTACGTATTTGGTAATAATTTAGGCAACCAAGGACAATTTTCGATTCGCGATATGGCGTTGCAGTCGAGTAAAAATAAAATTTCTGTACGTGGCCCTACGTAATCCGATAACCAGGCGTTGTAAAACGACTGACGCGACTGAGTAGCAAAATGACGGACTGTGATATACACGGAGGTGTGGCCAGTACTTAAAGACGAGGATGGGGTCGAGCGGCTGTCGTAAACTTTGCTCGATGAATTGCGAATTTCCCGTCTGGAACGTAAGCAAGCGTTTACGAGCTTGGGTAGCGCAGAGTCTATCGTTCTCTAGCCGGCAGAATTAACTAGACGAGTCCTAAACACACGCATATACAACTTAGTGTACTTAAGAGAAAAGATTAGATGTTAAAAAATTTCTAGAGTCAGTACTTACGTTCCACGCTATCGTTGTCTAATATCGTACGTACGAGCGGGTCGAAGCACTCCAATGATCGTGTTAACATTAAAAGCTTAATACGGACAAGCGTTGCAACATCGTTGTGATTTTGTGTAGCTGTGACGCAGGAAAGAATCGTAAGTTTCACAGATTTCCAAAAAAATTCTTAAGATGAAATTTAGTCAATGATATTCTATGAAATCGCGTACTGTCACTGCTACAGAATCACGACGACGATGCATAATCTGTCTGCGTATGGCACTACAGACATTGTCTGCACACATGTTCCAAATATCTGCGGGTAACCGAAAGTTCTGCCAGACACAAAGTTGCAACATCTTCTAGCAATGTGGTATACGATAACGATAAATGTAAAATGTTTGCATAGAATGTCTGTAAGTGACGCCATTAGATGACGATTCACGCAACTAGAACGCGAAAGGTGCTTCCGCTTGAAACAAAATGAAAAGAAACCGCACAGAGAAAAATTAGAGCGACATAAAAGAACAAGAGCTAAAATATTCACGAAAGTCGTTTCACGAGCCAACACGAGAGCAACGATATACGGATATACGGAGTCGCGTTCCAACGTGAATTTATAATAAGAATATAACACTACGGATTGTTACATAGTTATGTCGGTTGTTGAACAATTACGGAGACACGTGAACGCTCTCCACATCCTATATAAAGATAAACACGGGGTTACTATCGCGTCTTGAAGCTTGTCTCCATTTCGGTTTACGTTCCAACTTTTCGTTCCTCCAAGTGTATTGATCCACGATGATTCAATCCCTTGCCATGTGTGCAGTAAGGACTACAACTGTGTTCGTTGTTTCTAACAAAAGTTCTAGAGATACTAATTCCCGAGAATTAGTTTGACAAAGGCTTAAGTAGTAAGGTTATGGAGGGAAGGTTAGGTAAGAAAATGACAGATAACGAGATTCGTAAAATACATTCGAGTTGCAATTTACAAGGCTTGCTGCTTATAGAGCGAGATCTTTTACTCGTGTAAAACAGCGACGACAGTCGCTACATCTGACGGCACTTAGTTACTTACTATTTGATGGAAATACGTACGTCGCAATTCGTTGAACTTATCCTAAGAATTGTCCCTGAAATTTTCCTCGGCCGTAAAGAGTCGAGAGCACGATATTACAAAAACCATACACCATACGTAACATCATGGCGAGGGATTTACATCGAACAGGGGTAAAACGAGGTGGGCCAATAACTAGAATGATCTCTCGTGATTGACGAGAAAGAGGGTACGTGTTCGATCGTCGTTTCGACGAATCGTGTGTGTGCATTGTATATAAATAGTAGTTATTTAAAAGAGAAGAGAGTGATAACAAGAGAAACGGAGAGGGCGAGGGAGAGGAAGTAAAATTGAACAGGCGAAGAGAGAAAAAGGAGAAAATGAGCGAGTGAAAGTATGTGTGTAAGAATACGAGAAGAAAATGTTCACCGAGCCGGCGATGATCCTAACGCAAATAGAAACAACGTTCTTCGTTGCCGAGGTTTCGTTCAGTTATGATTGTAAGTTATCCTTGTAAATAGTTCGGTAGCGTTTCTCAGCACAAATCGCGTTGCTTCTACAGTTTAGGAATACTTTGTATTTAATAACGTCAAAATATGGTCTGTTCGGAACGAATTATAACCTAAAAACTATTTTTTCTTTTTTCTTTTTTTTTTTTTTTTTTTTTTTTTTGCTTATCACTCAACGTCGTAAGCTATCGACATTGTTATCGTTCTAACGCGTGTTTAATTCCGCCACGGTCTTCGAATTTAAAGATTAGCGCCGATTCAAATATAAAATAAAAGCCCAAGTGGACGGAAGGACGTTAGATTTCGAATTTTAAGTTTCATCAGTGGCTAAACGAAACGATGGGTGTTATTTTCGTTCGCTCGAGAGATCGACCGATTCTGAACAGACTGTACCGCGACATGATGAAACGGAACACGTAATCGACGCTCGTCATATGGAGGAATCCAGTCCGATATCGTTCTCGATCGTTTGACGAGGTTTCAGCTTGATCTTTTGAGCCACCTTCTGTCCGTCCGGTAAATCAAAAGCAACAAAAGTAAAAAACGAACGAGTATCGACACAAAAGGGAAGATAAAGAATAGAACAAAAGAATATGAAATAAAACGAAAACAAGAAAGGAGAGGAACGATTATCGAGTTGGCATAAGCGCGAACCAATCGCCAGGTACTTATCGCGAAACTCGTATAGAAGACACGCGTGGAAGAGAGAAGGAACGTCGATTGATCCATGTACTTAAATATTATACAAATACAACTTGTTCTTCTTTTGTTTTCATATTTCTTTTCGTCGTTTTTCATTTGGAAATGAACTTGGTAAACCCTCGTTCGGATTAGTCGAGTTACCTGAACCCAAATAATTCGACTAATCCGAAGGAAGGCTCGGTCAATGAACCGATGCCAATGACATCGTGAATGTTTGTTTCCATTGACGTAGCTCCGGATTTTTGAAGTTTCTTCGAAGAACGAGCTACAGGGAATCGCGTATACAATATCGATTCGTTATATAATATCGTCGCCTTAAGTACTTATTGTTTTCTCTTCTCCTCTGTTTTTTATGTTTTCTTTTGCCCTCTATATCGACGTACGCTTATCATTCGTTCGGATTTTCGATCTTTCGTTTACTTCGAAAAAGGTAAATACACGAAATAAATTAATTTATTATAAAGTGGAAAGTAAGGACTAAAACGTCGGGTTCCTGCGTGTCGTTCTCTCCGACCGAGACTAGCGAATTTGTGATTGGTTAAATCGTCGAATGCGAGGGCAGTGAAACACTGGGATAAGGAAAGAAGAAATAAAAAAAGGAAATAATATACGAACAGGTGCACTGCGTGCCAAATTTGAGGAAAGTGGAATCGCGATGTCTGTAAATTCTTTCGACAGGACATCGTACACGCTTCCGTGGTTGTGTTGTACATAGTGTCGCCGATCGATTCCTGGATCAATGTACGACTGCGTGTATATTTCGTGAAAGTATCCTTGTTCGTTTTACAATGTATCTGCCTCTGTAAAGATATGATTTATTATAATATCTGTTGTGATTACCAAACTGTCTTCTTTCATCGTCTATTTCTATCCCTTCTATCTTTATCTCTTTTCGAAACAGAAAACAGAAGAAATTGTTATTCAAGCACGTACGAATCTCTCGTTCTTCTTTTGACCAAAATCCCATCTACGAAACCATGTTCAGTTTGAACTACATAACCTACAAAATTTTAATACAACTTTTATCTCTCCACTTTCTCTATTCGCTGCCTCGAATTTATCGATTTATTTAATATACTCTTTCGACGTCCAAGTGCAATATAAAACTAAAACTCGTTGTTTCGGCATAGCAATAATAATAGCGGCGAATCGATAACAGAGAAAAATGTCAACGACGTTGGAAGACGCGCTATGCAGGTATCCACCCAGCTACCCATCGCGCTGTGAGTCTAGAAAAACCTGTTTCTCAACGTGTCCACCGTGTCCAAATATTCAGCCACCGACGAATGGCACGTCTTCGGTTCATTTTCAAGTTACCTACACTCGCAACGGGTATGTTGATGAAACATTAACTTCGAAAGGAATATACGAAGATACGATGATCACGGATTTCTTTCCACAGCCTCAAGTATTCGCCTTGCTATTATCCGCGATCGATATGCTGTCCACCACCAGAGATAGCACCACCGAAAGTAGCCCCTTGTTACGCGAGATTGTTCGATTCTCGTGGAAGACCAATTTGTTTATACTTTTAATAAATTATTCTTTCGATATACGTAGAGAGCGATTTTCTATATCTGTCTATATTTTGGTCATTCCTCTTAACTATATTGTTACGTTATTGTTACTAGACGGGAACCAGATATCCGCTCATCCTTACTGCGTACCCTCAATCCTCTTAAGGATCCATCGTAAATCTCAGTAATTTGCTAGCTAAGACCGAACCTTATAAGACCTTCAAACCGTACAAATCTTTGTTTCTAAATCATTTTTTAAAGATTATCGTCTATTACGGCTTGACACGGGAAAGTTAATATCTCAGTAATTTGCTAGCTAAGGTCCTTCAGACCGAACAAATATCTTTGTTCCTAAATCTTTTTCTAAAGACTATCGTCTGTTACGGCTTGACACGGGAAAGTTAATTTTTCTCACGTACGATGCTTCCCATTAGCAACTTTCTATCGAGGGCGGCTAAGACCCTTCCTAGTCCATCAACCTTCGTTTATCCAATCGGAAGCAACGTATACTGCTCTCACTTTCCTGACCAAAATGTCATGAACAAATCCGATAATCCCGTGCGCTGGACACACCCGTTATTAGCTTTCCTCCGACACAGCATCGTCACTGTACCTTGCTTATTCTTCAACGTTAGAATAGTCGACAAGTCATTAAGGGGTTACTCCCCTTAAATCAATCATTTACTTAACGTATACATACTCAACAGTGTACCTCATAAATGTTAGAAATATAACCTTACAACCCTGTTAATCGCAGCGTTATAGTATCTTAACCATCCCTGTTATCTTAACGGAAATCAGGGGATCGATCGACTCGTGGTGTCGATTATTATAATCGTAACGGGAATTTACGACTCCCGTTGACGTGTTTCCTCGCGATTGCGTCTCCCCGCGAAAATACATACAGGGTGGTTGGTAACTGGTGGTACAAGCGGAAAGGGGGTGATTCTACGCGAAAAAAGAGGTCGAAAATATAGAATAAAAATTTTTTTTTTCATTTTTCCATCTACAGACAACGATCTACAGTGAGATCCGTTATAACGAGACGCGATAAAGTGGACGCGTACCGAGCGAAAATTCAAAGTCGATTTTCTCGAAAACAAAGCCTTGAACGAAAAATTTGTATTCTATATTTTCGACTTCTTTTTTCGCGTAGAATCACCCCCTTTCCGCTTGTACCACCAGTTACCAACCACCCTGTATATCTTTTCACGAAACTTCGAAAACAATAAAGAACAATTTGCTGTTACTTCGTGTCAGATAATTGGAGCGTATTCTACCTATCAAGCCCGCTATATCCGACAGAAAATTAACAGAACTCTTTCGTAATTCTTATAGTTTTTGTAGCGAACGCGACTTTAAACGTCGAGAAGAAAGGAGAGATTTCGTAGTTAGCCATGTTACTTTCAAGTAAAAAATCAAACAATCGAGCATACGTGTGAACATATTCGTTTAGTTATGTCAAAGAGGAAAAACAGAAGAAACGTAATCGATTCGAAGCAAATATACACAGATCTGCGTAAATTCTCCTTGTATCGAACAAATCCGATGAAAATTTGTTAGGCAATGCCGTCGATAAATCTCTAAGTCACGCGAAGCTGTTATTTCCTTTTTCGACAATTTATATCTAAAGATGCTGTAGGAAACAATCTCGATTTTCGTAGAAATAAATTCTCCGGATAAACATGTCTTGTCGCGAAGAAAAAAGGCGCACCAGCACTCTGCCTCCACCGTGTTATCATTGCAAGCCTCCGCCGTTCTGTTGTCCGAAATACGGCTGTCCACCTCCTCAGCAATACCCACCGCTAAAATGTCGTTGTCCTCGTCCGTGTCCACCTTTCGTACGTTTTAAAATGCTTACAATTTTTATTAACGAGACTGGATTTAACGTTAACCTTCTTACATATTTTACAAAACTTTCATTCTTCCTTCGATACGATAGAATTCTTCCTGTAGCTTTCTAAAATAAATTTTTACAATTTTCAACGACGAACGCGTTTTGTTTCGCTTCTAGGTATGTAGACAACGTCCAGAACCACCACAGAAACCACCCGCGCTGTACGTGGTTGACTGCTTGCCACCTCCTTGCCCAGAGCTACCTCAATGTCCAGCACCAAAAATAGAACCACCACCATCCTGCGTACGATACTGTATTCGTTGCACGTGCGATGGCTCGACTTACTCTCCGCTTTATTTCTCCGACCTACCAAAGTGTGAAATTTCTTCCTGTGCAAAATGCTGCTGACTGTCGAGCTTAAAGATCATACTGTATTTCGTACTTTTAATTCTTGTATCGTATAGATTATTAAAAAGCTGAGACTTTTTTGATAGCGTGTCATATATTGCGATCAAATTAATTCTATTTGGTTAAATAAATTGCGCGACTTTTGAAGGAGCGTTGATAGCAATGTTTAGTTTAATTCAATTGCTCGCTGTATATCTGCGTAATTACGATATCTGTATAACTTGCAATTTTGAGACCTATAGAAAGAATAATCTCGTTTCTTAACGAGATACCGATCTAGGGAGATAACTTCAGAGATGCTGCATGTTTTCAATGACGTCCTGACATTGCAAGGGCGCATATACGATAATATGTTGGAAGGTGGAGAAATGGCTGGCGAGAGAGGAGAAGAGGAAGTAAATCCACTAGGAGTACGTTAAATTAATAACTTCCGATGTCTTCCGATCGAGAGAGTTTTTTATTTACAATTCACAACGAATAAGAGTAATTTTTAGTTGTACAATTTACAAGAGTATTGCAAACTTATCAAATCGGTTTATCAAGTTGAAATTCATAGCTTCGTCCTATCCTATTAGGAAAGTTAACCTTCGTAATTAACCTTCCTTCGTATCGGAATACGTTTGCAGCTTTACGAAGGTGAAAGAAATGAAAAAGGTGATAGGCATGGTAATGGAAAAGCTTTGCTTCCAAACGGCGATATGTACGTCGGACGATATTGCAAGGGATTGAGGCACGGCGCGGGACTTTACGTATTTAAAAACGGTGCTCGTTACGACGGTGAATGGAGACAAGGCGTTAAATACGGTCAAGGAACGTTTTGGTACCCTGATGGAACGCGATACGAGGGTAAGAGACGACAGATAGCCATTGGGCAAGGATGACGACAAAGGATGGTCGATTTTGAGCCTAACTAACAATTTAAGAATAAATAAATGATGAAATTCAAACTTTTAAGCCTTTTTTCGTACTATCCGAAGCCTTTTATTTAATGAAATCTCTATCTTTCTCTTATCGTTTTAAAGCACGATTCACATTTTTAAGTTTTTTTTTTTTATTTAGTTGTTTACATTCACGATTTGTCCGATTTGGACATTTGGTAGAATTTTTTGGCTGTTTGATTATCATGCGGGTGGCTACCCTCAGCGGGGTACCATCTTCGTGTTTGTTAGGTTATATCCTTTATGAGATCTGACATTTTTAAGTGGCGTGAATTTTCCTCCGTAACCATACAGGGTGATTCGTAAATAAATGTTCATGCTTTAGGCAATGAATCTACATATTAAAATATGTAGCTAAGAACCGTACGTTCTACGTTCTGCGAATTATGAACGATCGAAGAAAGTATCGGAAGCGTCTGCACGTATTTGCGCCGAAGACTTTGAAAAAATTTTCTTTGGTCATCCATAACTCGAAAATCAACGTACGTACAGACGTATGTTCGTACGAAGTTTTTCACGCGTTCCGTAGGTGAGTGGAAACGTGACATGAAATATGGTTTTGGCGTATATTATTACGTAAATGGCGACGTTTACGAAGGTTCCTGGAAGAAAAATTTTCGACACGGCATGGGATCTTATCTTTACGCCGACACGAACACGAAATTTATGGGCACGTGGATCAAAGATCGTATGCAAGGGCCTGGGCAATTAATTCACCCTCGACATCGATTCCACGGATTTTGGCAACTGAATTTGGCGAGTTAATATTTATACGAATTATTTCCAAAATGTTTTATTAGTACGTTACTATATATATTAAAGCGTGGATAAATACTAATAAAAGTGTAACGTAATAGCCTTATGGACGCGGCTGCTTCACTTTTGAAAACGCTTGCATGCAACATGGACACTACGTGCACGTGAAAGATCCTGATTACGACGAGACAAAGGAAGAACCTGTCGAGGTGAGAATTCGTTTTTTAAGATATTTATCTTTCTTACGTAAAGGTAATAAATATTCGATTCAGCAAGGACAAGTAACTGAACCTGCCACGTTAGAAGCCGAGGCTGGCGAAGGAAATAAAAAATTAGAAGATACCGAGGGTGTGAAACTGGAAGAAGCTAAACCTGAGCCATTTGAACCGCTTGCTTTAAAGAAAGGCGTTATCGCATTATGGCGAGCCCGTTGCATTACGCCGTATAATGCTGATTTATTGCCACCTGAGCCAGTACCTCTACAGGAAGAGGTGAGATATGCATAATCAATTGGAATTATATATATGTACACGGCGTGCTCGTTCCTTCTTCACTAAACCATGCTTATATATAAACGTATACCGCGCAACTATTCCACGATATTCAGATTTCAAAAATTTGCTTCAGCGTGCAGAGATTCGCTTTAAAAAAATGCAAGTAGAACAAACGAACCATCTGAAATAATTGCTTAGGCTTTCAATGAATATTTCCAATTATTTCCATTTTTATCTGACTGATTGTCGACACTGTGTTTATTAATAAAATCGCGATAACCTGCATTCGGAATCTCACTTTATCTTACGCAATACATCCGTTTTTGTAATTCCGTAAACAATTGAGTCACTCAACGAGCTATCTGTGATGAAGCTTCGCAAATACGAGTTCCTTTCGTACAACTCTAATAATGAAGGATAATCGATATTTTTTCATTCTAGTTTGATTGCTTAAAAAATATTTAATTTCTAGGTATCTGTGGACTCTCTATTAGATAGGTGTTCGGAAGATTTAATAATGGCACCGGAACGGTACTTAAAGTACGAAGACGAATACGAAGGTGAAGGCGGCCGTTATTACGAAGACGCTGATTATCCTGGATCGTTCGTTGAAGCAATTTAATTAAAAAAAATCAACGTTAAATGTGAAATAAAAAATATTAATTTTTTCCTTCGATTATAAACTTTTGCGCCATTTGTTAAAGAATCAAGCTTTTCTATGATCTAATTTCAATATTATTTTCTTACCGAAGGTGATAGCATTGTGCACAAGGAGAAAGGTTATACAAATTCGCTAAAATATTTCTCACAATAACAAATAAAAGTATAAAAAGATAATTATAATACAATATAAACTTATACATGTTCGATACCAATTTTGCATGTGGTTAGGCAAAAACGCAACGTGTTTTTAAGCACTTTATTTAGGAAATTATAATAATAAATGTGCGTATGTGCCCATAATATCAGACAATGTAAAGAACTTATTTTACAGGCACACGTAGGTCTTGTTTGGAAGTTTCATTTGACGAAGTGTTTAAAGTATATATGTAACGTATATGTGTACATACGTAAGGTGTATTACATTGAATATCAGCAACAGATATAACGAGGATATGTTTTCATAATATTAGCTAAGCGTACGCTCAACGATTGCAGTCTATTCAGCTTTACTCCAAAGATCGATTTAACATAGTTTTAGATACGCAAATGATTTGTGTGTTTTCTATATGTATTCTTGAAAGCGCAAGCTCGCTAGTATCGTTCGATTATTTAAGTTTTCTTTTTTATTTCTTTTTCTCTTTTATAACGTACAAGCGTGTGTATTTCAAAATTACGTTCGTCGATGGAAACACGTAAATATTCAGATACATAGATAGATATATATATATATATATATATATAGAGAGAGAGAGAGAGAGAGAGAGAGAGAAAGAGAGACGGAGAGAGAGAGAGAGAGAGAGAGAGAGAGAGAGATATGATTTCGAAATATATTTACAACATTTGGTTGAACCGGACATAAATAGGAAGACGAAAATGCTGCTTTGAAAAAATACAAATAGTACAGATTAGTTCATAAGCCATATGAAAGTGGAGAACATTTTTTTTTACATTAATAAAACGTCGAGGAATACATTTTGCTTTTCCAATCGAAAATTCTGCATCCTCCACTACATTAACCTAAATACCAATCAAATACGAAGATTTCTTAAAAATTGTTCTTTCTGACGGCACTAATAAATACTGGCATTCAAATAGTTTCGAAATACTAAAAGGAGCATGTATTTTAATATACATATGTATATTTTATATATATATAGTGTACTCCTTAATCTTCAAACGAGTCTTTATAAAACGGTTATTCGACTACATTGACATAAAGCCTCAATGAAGGTCGAAAGGTTTTAAAAGGACGGAGGAGAGGGCAAAGGAATAAAAAAACGTGTTTTGCGAAGTATCGCAGTCTTTCAACAATAAGCTATTATACAAGTAAATGTAACCATTTTCACTTGTAAAAGAACAGCTGCTGTTTAATTAGACGCCACAATATGAATGTCATGAATCAACACGTTAATGACGGCATAATTTCTCGTATATGTTATCACAGTCCTCGATGACACTTCCGTGTTAGAATATTTTTTTCTCTCTTCTTTTTATAACACGTCCCGAGATTCTACTCAAGTTAAGAATTCGAATCGGATGTTGATACGAGCGACCAATATTTCGATAGCAAAATACTCCGTTTTACGGTTTTACGATTTCTTGGCACAATATCAAAAAAATTCGCATTTGTTGCGAAATATCCACAGCCCTGAGTCGATTAAAACATCATCGACTACTTTTACTTCCGTCTTTCCTTTCCACTTTTTCTACATATACACCAATTTTAAAAAAGATTTGACCTAATTCATAGCAAAAGTCGCCTTAATTAATTAGACATTGAAACGCAATCGAGTATGCTTCAAAAATCAGGGAACGTTGCGACGATTGCAAGCATCAAATTTTGGAATTCGAACGCATTTTATGTGCATTTTAAATGTGCAAACGATCCGTTTGTAGATTGTTGTTTTAAGCATCTCAGGTACGTAAAGCGTGGACGAAATTTTGTGCCCTGTTATAACGTGATTTTTGTATATTCACAAAAAATGTTTGTTTTCAATTTGTCGTTTTGTTCCCAAAATGATAGATTTCTGAACGACTGTTTCTCTCCTTTAAAATAACACCATAGTGTTTTACATTAGATCGGGCGGTGGTCTTTGAAACGCGATGCTTGCTACTGAAATGCTGCAAAAGCCAGCGGTTATCACTCCCAAAAATATGTAAACCGCCGTAATTAGCCAAAAGGCGAATAAATACAATGTTTTGTTACAGTATTTGCCAAGAGATGGATCGTAATTTGGCTCATATTCCTTATATACCCACATCGAGCCTGTGGGCAAACACAGAGTATAAAAATTGGAAAATTATAAACACCCAAAGAAACATTTGATTCGTATATTTGTGTTACTAACCTATAATAAACCAGCCAAGCATGAAACAATTAATTAATGTTTGCGTGGGAGTTTGTCGCATTCTTTCCTCGTCTCGTTCTTCCTGACGTTGACGTACTCTTGCAGATAAATGCAACAACTGCTTGAAAACACCAAAACCACCACCCACTAATAAATAAACAGGAATATACTCTCCTTGTGGGCAATCATAAAGATAAATTCCTCCAATGACCACCATACATATTGGAACTACTATTGTTACTCCTAAGATAATAGTACATCCAACTGCAACCATTGAAATACAAAATTAATAATCCTTGTAATAAAACCTAACAAAATATTAATTCACATTTTTGCTTACTAGTGCCTAGAAGTAAAACAATAATATTTTTCAAAAAGTCAAACACTCCTTTTGAAACTTTATGAGCTTCCCTCATACGACCAAACAATGAATCATAAGACGGAGGTGGAGCTAAAAAATAGAAACAATCGCTTCTTCAACATTCCAATCCTATAAATTGTTATTCAAAATTAAACCGAACAAAGATTTCTCTGCAATGATATCGTAGAGAATGGGATGGTAGAGATATTGTCTTCGCTTCGATGAAATTACAGAAACAATTCGAGACAGACAGAGATACGTATTCTGTTAAGAATATTATTTACCATTTGGATCTATGGCTTCTTCATAGGTAGGTGGTGCACCACAATCGTTAGTCAGAGTCGATGGGTGTCCCAGAGGTAAATTAATATTGTGATACGAAGGTGGAGGGGTATAACAAGTTGATGCTATCTCAGTGCTAGGATTTACATTTTCACTGGTACTAACAAAATTACTTTGATTTATTTGACTTAACGGCATCTCTTCGCGTATGTTGGTTGCTTGAAGCCAATGCATAGGGTTTGCATTAAAGATTACTTGATGATTCGCCGTTGTCGCAACTGACAACAGCACGCATGTATTTTTCTAACCTATAAATAGCTCAGGCTACTTTGGTATCTGTTCGTGCGTCGTTTAAAACTGCATAATATTAAAATATGGCACAAATTCTTAAAAAAGATACAAATCGCGTAATTGGGATCGATTTTATGCGCTTTCGGCTATAATTGGATTGTTGATTCAGTTAAAGAAAAATAAACAATTTCAAGTACAACGTATATGCTGTTGAAAATTTCTCACAACGGTGATTTGTTTGAAGTTCACTGAACGAGCAGAAGGTAAAAATTATGCAACGTTCAGTTTCATTTCAAAAGAAAAAAAGATATATACTCTAGGAATGCACAAGAACTGTTACACCCCCGTTTCAGGAAACACAAAACAATGTTATTACACGAACCGGCATCTACATTTGATTATGCCCACTTCTGGTTAAGCAAACCACTGCAAAATCGTTGCACCGCAAAAGCATGCAACATTTCTTATCGGGTTTATAACATAACGGAGTTATCTTCAAACTCCATTAATTCGGCAACTTGCATTTGCGCTACGATGCTCACAATAAACCATGTGCGACAGACTCTGTATCGAATACTTGCTATATCAATTAGTATCGATGATATTCGATATAGGTCGATTTTCAATCGAGATCTCAATCCTAAGTGCGGGACTATTCGAAATTATAATCTTTAAAGCGCTTTAGATAATTTAAAAAATTAGTGCATGCGAAACGTTTTTCAGAAATTTGAATATATCGAGTTAGGCAATTTACGAATCTAAAAATTTTTCTCAAATTTTATTTGTAAAATGAAATTTTTTCAAATGTCGATATTATAATAGGAATTTGATCTGATAGAACTGAAATCTCCATTGTTATTTAATCTGAAATCTGAAATCTGAGGAAAAACGAAACACTAACGAAGTAGACGTAACATCCTACAGACTATTCTCCATAATCTCGTTAAATAACAGACATAAAAATTGATGCTTAGATATCTTATTTGTTTTTCTTATTTTCTACAATATCATACACGATATTTTTTCTGCACTCAGTTTTACTTCCCGCGATTTCGTGTTTGATAAACTATAAAAAGTCACGCAACCATAATTATACTTATTTCGATCTACTTATAATGTTAAAAGAACGCGATTGTTAATGATCTATTATTTCGAAACAACCAATCATAGCGACAGCACAGTACACAGAAGGTTTTTTATGCCTTTAAATATGAACCGAACACCACTTGGAGAACATACAGATTTTGCTAACAATTGTTGAACGATCTCTGTTAAAAGCCGTCATCATGAAGTTATCGATTGAAAAATTATTATCAGTGGTTATTCTGTCTATTGTTTCGTTATCGCATGTCAAGGTAAAGATTGAAACAATTATATAAATCCACAGTATCGAATATATAATATAGTTCTAGTAGTTATAATTTTTTCTTTATATTTTTTAGGCCATCAAAGTTACAATTACCGATTTTTACGTAGATGTCCCAGACAACGACTTAATCGATTCATGGAGTCCCAGCCTATCGGATAATCTTATTTCTTCACAGATTTCTGTCAAACAGGATTGTCCAGGTGAAATAGAGGTATATCTTGATTTAAATATTGTTTAATTTTAACGTTATTATTTACTCTTATTCGGACTCTACCTTCTCCGCTTCGTCACCTCCATTCCTATCATCCTTCCTAAGTAAATTAGATAGTTATCTACAAAAATTTAATATATTTTCTAATTTCTTTATAAAGCTTGTTAATGCGATAGGTAGCAATATTTTGATATTCCATTTTAGGCCGATATAACGATTTATAACGGCGATGACGTAGTTAATGAAATGAACAAGAAATTTGATAAACCAATGAAGGAGTTGGAAGGCTATAATATGTGTGCGTCGATAGAAACCCCAGGTTCGGAAGATGATTCGTGCTCTTTAGCACAGGTAAGAAGTTTATATACATATAATACAAAATATTTCATCAACTTTTTAAAATCTCTTTTTTTTTGAGTCGAATGTTGCATAATTACATATTATATATAAAATAATATATATTAATTATATCGATAGGAATACTAATTATATATAACCTATATGTATAACAGCACAAGTTATACATATAGGTACCTCTTTTTTTTTTAATTTACGTATTCATATATTACGTATACATAACTTAAGCTACATATTGATATTAAAATGTGGTTTTCATCATCTAGGGTGAACAAGCACTTTCAGATTGCGATGTAAGCGATTTTTTCAGCAGTATGAACCCTGGAGATTATGTTGCAAAATTTGATTTCAAGCAAGATGACAATCTAGTTTCTATTGCCACACTAAAAGTAAAAGTAGAAGCTGAGCAGTAATAAAATATTCGATTTCGTTTGAAATTACACCACCAGATATCGTTTATATTTATTATATCCAATGCATGATTGTAATTATTGGTTACTTAATGTTGTAAAAGTAACTCCTATTTTCTTTGGATAATAAAGATATTAGCATACACACGGATACTTAATTTTAGGTTTATGTTAACTTTATTTTTCATATATACATATATGCTCCATTTTGTAATATAAAAATTGTAATAAAAAATTCTTTACCATTGTTCAAAATGCATCATTTCCTCTATTATTAATTGTAAATATTATATAAACACTTATAATCAATCTCCATTGTTCTTCGCCGGACACATTTCAAAAAGCTCAACAAAATGGCTTGTTTTTGAAAAAGAGAGATAATAACAAAGCAAAAAGTGGAGATACAAGAGAAGTATGCTAACTTTACTTATATTCCCAAATCTTATTTTATCCGCTCTATACTTTTCTTCTGCCAACGCCTGTATGAATTCTGACTGGACTGCCATCTTTTGTGAATCATCGAGTACATTCTGCTGCGAGGCAATAACAAATAGTACCATTTTAGCGTAATAATATTATTATATATGCTAATAAAGTAACATTTAAAAAATTCTCTTTATCTATTTACACTATATCACGCAGATATTAGTTTTGAATAAACTAAAAATACCTACTTTGATATTACTATTTCTTCCCACATTTAATACATTTGATGAATTATTATTCTTTTCTATAGCAAAATCCCATTATTATTTTAGTATATTACATATATGGCAATGTGGCTAAAAAATAAATAATAATAAGAATAAAATTATTAACAGATAGATGACATAAAATCTTACTAATGAAATGGTAACTCAATTTTGTATTTTTCCTTGGACTCATTAGTTTTTGAAATTTTAGAGGTAGGCATTTGATCTTTCTTATATTCCTAATATTTATTTCTGGTGATTGATATACATCATGCTGTTATTTTAAGAGAATAAATTTATTAAGTAAATTATTAAATAACATTCAATATAAAATTTCCCAAAACGTAATATATTTTATCATTAAACTTACTTTATTATTTTCTAATTTTTCTACTTTTTGTAAGCTGTCAGTGAGACCTGAAATAACAAATAAATGAACGACGTTCGTACATGGACTTACGAATAAAAATAATTTTATATAACACTTTTTTCCAAAACAATTTAAAATACCTTTTGATCGACGATAGACTTTTTCTGAAATCTTTTCATTGAAAGAAACCACATTTGTTGTATCTGAATCCTTCAAATTATACATTCGTTGTGTCGATTAACTTAGAAATTAGAATTTATTTAATTCTTTTCTATAGCAATAAAAACATATCTAGTATAAATACGTATGTATTTATCGTTGAAAAAATATGGAAGATTGATATTTCCATTTTAATCTATATGATCAACGCACTTGTAGTTAACACAATAGGATATCTTGTTAATTTTCGAACACATGATATATTATACGTTAAAAATCAAGCTATTTAGATGCTAAGCAAATTGTTTAATTTTAATGATGTTGTAAATATTAATATCGCGTTTGAATAGTCTTGACTTTTCTCTATGAAAATAGTTACGGATCATGGCAAGAATGTTAACTTCGACATTAAATGCCAGACAAGAAAATAACGGTAAACATGCACAGCCACGGGAAATTGATTTTATGAAGTTTTATTTATATTCAATTTAATTATGTCATTTATATTTGATAGAATGATGGATAGATAGAATCAACATATTTTAAATATATTATTTAACTTATCATTCGAGTTGTCAATTTTTGTCATAGTCACGCGGTCAAAAGTAAACAATCACAAATGGTAGATGCATAAAGTGCGTAATGATTTGAATGATATATTTAATTGTTTAAAACTCTGTGGTATACCGGTGTGGTTATCATCATGGCAAATATTTGTTGCATATGTGGGAAAACGAAATGTTCGTATAAATGTCCTGTATGTGAAGAAGCTTAGTAAGTATGATAGAGGTTATGTTCATAGTTACAATATTTTAAATAAGCTTTAATGTGTAATGATTTTAAGAAATATGAATATATTTACATATGTATATCATATGTATATGAGATGTTGTAAATGATAATGTTGTAATTTTAATCAAAATATAAATTATTTAATATGATAATGCATAGTAACATGTAACAATATTTGTTATTAGTTTGTATTTATTTAGTTTTGAGATAAGAAAATTCTATTTATGTTTAGCGAAGATTTATCAGAATAGATAATAAGAACAGATTTCTTTTAATCAAAATTGATAAACTTTTTTATATGGAAATATTTATATGTTAGTGGTACATTAAAAGTATAAATATTCCCTAAAGACAACTTTATTCTCTAGTTTAATAGTTTATTGTGTGTATTAGTTGTTCCATAGGTTGCTGTAAGGAGCATAAACTAAATAATTGTCAATCACCGAAGTCGAAGTCTCAGGAGAACAAAGTTATAGAAGATACGAAGAATAAAATTAATTATGATTTTCCAACGGAAGACACAGTTCCCATTGAAAAATTGAACCAGTTACATCACAGCGAAGAATTGAAGAACTGCTTAAAGAATCCGCATGTACGAAATATAATGCGTGCAATTTTAACAGATAAGAATCCAACAAGAGCTATTGCTTTAGCTATGACTGAACCAATATTCGTAGAAATGGCAGATGCTTGTTTGAAAGTTGTTGAACCTGAAGTTAACAATGAATCATGTTAATATATATAGATCTATATCACATTAGAACACGTACGAGGAAATTACGATAAAATATTTTTATATATTTGTACTTCTTCTCCTTTGTATCTATATAATCGGTAATATATTTCCTCTAGAAAATTTTTTCTTTAGTTTAAATAGCATTAGAGTTAATCAAATGAATTTTTAAATTGTTATAAATAGGTACGAAATAACATAAATCTCCGGTTATATTTTGTATAAAAACATTTATTAAAAAATCAATGTAAAACTTGCATTTATTAAACATAAAATGGTAATAACTGATGTATGCTTATATAATGGTGGCAATATTTAGACTTCAGGGATGGTAGCATTTTCATAAAGACGAAGATTACATGTTCCAAGAGAAACAAACAAGCAAATAATTTTGATACAATGTTTACATATAGATAAATAACAAATTGTTCTCTTTAAAAAGTGATTAACAAAAATAGCAAAATACTAAAAGATTAAAGCCTTGAATGAAAAGAATAGTGAAGCGATATATAATCTTCGAGATCTGTCGGTATTTCTGTTCCGTCCAATTCTTTTTGAAGAAAATAATACCTTTTTCGAACATGATAAGCTGCCATTTTTGGTTGTCTATCTCTTGTAAATACACCTTTCTTGTTGCCACCTACTCGAATGAATGCTATAAACATAAATTTATTATTGACTATTAGTGTTTGTATTAATTAATAGCTTTAATTGTTTTTTTCTTCTCGATACTTTTGCTTACTTTGAGCTGTTCGAAAGTCGGCAAAATTCCAAATAAATTCCCCAATAAAAAATCCTTCGTTTCTTAGTTGATCAAAGGCTTCAAAATGTTTAGATAATACTTCTTTCTGATACTCTTCGCTCCATATATATTCAGGCAACTGGAAAATAACGAACAGTGTTAATAAATTTGAACTACAGTCCAAAGAAGTTCTTTTAATTAAGATTTAAAAGATTTTATTTATACTAAAGTAATTGTTAACAATTTATAGATAGCAACAATACATATATAGATTCAAAATGATATTTTATTCCTAGTGAAATATTTACTAATATTTAATACGAAACGCATCGGCAAAAGGATTAACTCAACTAACTAAATACGAATGAAAGATGTAATTAGATCTCGTAATTAGCTGAAAGACAATAAAATATCGTCGACATTAATATTAATATATTGACAATTACTTCTGATGTTTAAGTCATAAGTTTGCAACGTGGAAAATCCTAAAGCATAAAAAAATTAAAAGATGCTACTGTTTTTTATTTGGTTTGAATTCCATGTAATTACTGGATAACTTACCTCGTGTAATCCAGGCATAGTATCAGCTCCATACTCGGACATGAGCACAGGCTTATTATATTTTCTGTGCCACGCTTCAGCCTCTTCTATAACTCTGGTCGTTATTGTATCGAGCCGACCTGGGTTATTATACCAAGCGTTATAACGATTAAAGCTAATTACATCAAGGTATTCGCCTGCTTTGTCTTCCTACAAAATGATTATCTGATTTTTATCGAAGATTCGAGTCAAATGTATTAATGTTTATAAATTAACGCATGTATTTGGAAAAAAATCGTTCGATATCGAAGAAAATTCGCTTAGTTACGCAACAAATGTACAGAACACTTTTTTAAAGAATAAAGTATTGACATTTCAAACTCAATTCTATACAATTCGATTCGACAATTGAAATTTCGCAATCGCAGTTGTTATTCGTCTAATTTGCGAAAAAACCAATTTTTTTTTCATTCGCTCTTCAGCCACCACGTACTGGGTAAATTCATCATTGAAGAGTGTAAAAACGTAGACTTTATATCGAGATTTCGTCGAGAGAAAAGACGCGATACATAGTTTTTTGGAACATTCTATTCTACGAGGAAAACGATAACGACTAAACGATATAAATGTTTGTGAAAGTAACCTGAACTGCTCGAGCCATGGCAATAGTAATTGGTCTGGTAGGATCGAGTGCTTTCGTATGATGAGCAACTTGTTTAAAGTATTCACCGGCTTCCGGAAGTTGCGTCCTGGGTTCATTTGCGATGGACCACATAATTACCGACGGTCGATTCTTATCTCTCCTTATGAGCTCCGATAACGAGTCTTTGTGACGTGCAAGAAGAATCGGTGAAAAATTTTCAGTGTCTACCGAAGGACATTCGCCGATGATGAGAAAGCCTAACCTTTGGAAAACAAATAAAGTAAAAGATATATGTAGCAGCCAAAGGTAAAATCGAATTGAAGAGTATGTTGACCTCTCCTGACTTATGTGATATTTTTTTATATAAATGATATATAATATATACGCGATTATTCTTATTGCACGGTCTCGGCTTTACCCGATCCCGCTTCGTCTTTTACATTAAAAACTGTTTAAAAAAAAAAGACACGTAATTTATACATCGGTAATATTGGATATTTTCATACGATAAAAAGTAGAAAGTGGGGATGGATTACCGGTCAGCAGTATCGAGTACTTCATCGCTGTAAGGATAATGACTGGTTCTATAGGCATTAGCACCGATCCATTGTAGTAGCTCATGATCCCTAGCAACGGTGACTAAATCGAGACCGCGTCCTCTCAGAATCGAATCCTCGTGTCTACCGAATCCTCGCATGTACACGGGCTTATCGTTTAGTAATAAACTCGTATTCGTCCAGGCCAATGTTCTGATGCCAATTGGAAGCCTGTAGACGTCTACTTTGCTGTCATTCGCCACCGACAATGTAACCTTAAAATCGTAATGTTATTCCTGGTTACGTTTGCAATCCATTTTGCAGGCTTGGGCAAATTTTGGTCGACATATAGATAGAAGATAATAATTTGCAAGAATCGTTTAAACCATTGTGTTACTTTTATTTTAGGAATAAGGAAGAACAACGGAGAAAAGAGATAGGGTATACGTTACATACCTTTAGGGTGTAAAGGTATCCAGGACTAGGATTCATACCCCTAGGCCACCAGAGCTTAGGAAATGGTACCTTTAGCGTACCGGAAAGTCCGTAAATAGGCTCCTGTACAGCTAAAATATCCTTGGCATCGAACAGGCTTACTCTACAGATAGGAATTTCATGCTCCTGCAGGCCTGCCGGTTGAATTATGTATTTTACGATACCAGTATCACCGATTAGCCCGGTCTTTACAGTGATATCTTCGATATAGACGCGTGGTTTTGTATGCAGCAAAACTGGTCTGTAATTTGGAAACGTTACGTTAACTCTGTTTGATATCTTATCGCTGCGGTGAAAGCCGGTAAATTTGCTCGCACGTATTTTTCAACTATTCCGCGTAAATTATTCCGCTCTGTTACTTTGCTTTTGTTCGTCTCGTAAATATGTATCCCTATAAATCTATTTTGTCATCGTTGTTTCTACGCATCAGTGAGAAAGGCGAGACTTTTTGAAAGGCCAACAAATAGGCCATTTTACTACGTAATATAAATTTCATTTGATAGTTATAAATCAGTTATACACATATACATTTTGTGCTATTTTACATTCCTTGCTATTTATATACAGGGTGGTTGGTAACTGGTGGTACAAGCGGAAAGGGGGTGATTCTACGCGAAGAAAGAAGTCGAAAATATAGAATAAAAATTTAAAAATTTAAAAATTTAAAAATTTGAAAATTTAAAAATTTAAAAATTTAAAAATTTGAAAATTTGAAAATTTGAAAATTTGAAAATTTGAAAATTTAAAAATTTAAAAATTTAAAAATTTAAAAATTTGGAAATTTAAAAATTTAAAAATTTAAAAATTTAAAAATTTAAAAATTTAAAAATTTAAAAATTTGAAAATTTAAAAATTTAAAAATTTAAAAATTTAAAAATTTAAAAATTTGAAAATTTGAAAATTTAAAAATTTAAAAATTTGAAAATTCAAAAATTTAAAAATTTGAAAATTTAAAAATTTAAAAATTTAAAAAATTAAAAAAATAACGTCAATCGAGACAACGATTTTCTCGAAAACAAAGCCTCGAACGAAAAATTTGTAATCACCCCCTTTCCGCTTGTACCACCAGTTACCAACCACCTTGTATAAGCAAAGCTATATTCGATTTGTTTCGAGTATCGAAAGCGCTCGATATATCTTGTTGATGTTGGAAAGATATAAGAATATAAAAATCGTATAAACTCTGATTTTTCCACGCTTACCTGTGTATGCCAGCATAATTGAAAAAATCGAAAGTGTAAGTTTGCAGGCGTATCGTTCCGTTATCGACGGGAGTGAAGATAATTTTTCCTTGTGGTACGCTAGTTTGAAGCAAAGTATTATCAACTGCGACGGTTATGCGATTTTTACCGCCATAAATCAAATACGAAGATATCTCAGCTTCAAACGGAAGATGACCCATTTCATGGTTGGTTACCAGATCATCGTTTATCCACTAGAATACAAAAGGAAAATATATATATGTATGTATGTATAACCAAACGATATACGTATTTATATGTTGCGGGCGAAGTCCGCAGGGTATGCGGAGTCTGTTTTACCCAGACAATGTCGGCATTACATACCGCTGTCTGGCAAAGTTCGAAGAAATAGTTGAAGAATTTCGAATATGGCCCGCTGTAACGTGAGAAAAATTGACATTGCCCACCATCGTGTAAGTAACGTTGGCAACTATTATTTCTTTGCGAACTTTGTCAGGCTCGAAGTGGACACTGCGAATAACGATAAATCTATTTTTCAAGGCAACGCCGCCCTAAGTTTTTCCCATTTTATTCGTCTCGGTCGTACCATTCCTTTCGAAAGGAAGTATCGGTATGGGTTTAGGCATGTAAAAGTCTTTGGCCGGCCGAAGTTGGCCGACAACTCTGCGTCTCCGTGCCATCGGCTGGAGATTTTTATGTGCCCAACCGCATACCGTGAGAAGTGTGATTAAACGATTCCTTGGCAAAAAAGATGTAACAAGTGGCACACGAAGCGGACGTCCAGGGGCTTACAGACCGAGGAAAAAGAAAGATAGTCGATACAACAAGAGAAGAACCTAAGATTACATCCTCGGAAATAATTGGAATAGTAAAAAGCGAACCTAAGAAAAGACGCCTCGTAACAGTTGAAAGTCCACTGAGAATTACTGGATATGAATCAAGAGTTGCAAGACGAATACCATGAATTAGCAAAGTAAGAAAAGATATATGATCGAAGTTCCCTGTTAATTATGTATATACGAAAATATAGCATTCTGGGACAAAATACCGTTCTCAGACGAAAGCAAGTTTCATATTTTTTCAATGTGATGGACGGGTTTTAATATGACGAAAACCGAATACCGAATTAGATGAATAAAACATTGTCCAAGCCATCAAACACAGGGGTGACGGGGTAATGGTACGGGGTTGTATGAGCTTTTCTTCACGTAGGAGGTCATATATCCTGGACAAATGTGATTATTTAAATATTTTAAAGCGGGGAAATATAAAATGTGGAACAAGACTATTATTTTCAACGGTATAATGATCTCAAACATATACAGTCTATACTGTTGGACAGTGAATCATTTTTAATATACCAAATCTAAATCCTGCAGTGTATCTTTGTTCTGAATTGGGAAAACAAATTTATAACGCATCGTATTACGTCTAAGCAAGAGTATTCCTTGAAGAATGGGGCGAAGTAGGTCCAAAAATCACGAAGATATTACTACGTTCAATGCGTAATCGTCTGAGAGCTGTTATAAAAAAAAAAAAGGATTGCGTATCAAATATTAATAATAAATCTATTTCAAGTTTGATGATTTGCCATTCGTTACATCTTCTTTGTATTTAAGAATTTGTGTCGATCGTACGACCAAATCGTTACCAAAGGATAGAAAAAATTGTTGTAAAAATAGCAAAGTAGCAAAATAATAGAAAAGTAAAATAGTTACCACTTGCGCGAGGTAATTGACAGAACCAAATCTGACAAAGACTCTTTGTTCTCGCCAAGAAGGAGGTGCGAAGAAAGATCGTTGATACCAAACGCCGCCCATATGATCTCTCAAATCCCTGGAGGTTGTAATGTCGTTATACGACGAAGGTACTGGCATTTGCATCACATTTCCTACCTAGACGAAGCGGTATACACACCTACATAAGTGAATCCCCGTTGACAACGTATAATTTCGTAAAACTTATATTTACGCAACTTCGATTCTGCGCGTTTATGCAACAGGTACAATTAAGCAAAATGTATCGCTTTCGCTATTTGCGAGTCACATCTTAAACTGTACCTTTTATTTTACATTTTGAACTTTCCGAAATCTAATTTCTGTAATTTAATACTTACTAAAATAAGACTACGATTTAATGAAAAATTGATGATTATAATATATATGTATGTGGTGTATGGTATTAGGTATACGGTATATCTAACATAGCAATTTGCAATCGATGACTTTAAAGTTCTCGGTAGATCGCGCATGTTCGTGCAAATTTATATTTCTATCGATACAACGAGAGAGTTAATAAAAATTTATCTCGTCTATCAGATATTACGACGAACTTTGAATATTTTTATATACACGTGTTCGTACGTATTTTGATACGTTCTTATATTTTATAAGAATCCACTATCTACTTACAGATATTGTGAAACGATTTTCTTTTCGTATTACTTTAACGTTACTTTCGTTTGTTTAAATCGATAGGAATACACTATATTTGCTTTAACGATAAGAGAAATGAAAAATGTTTTTTTTTTTTTGTTTTACGATACCTTCGATAGCTCATCGGCAAACCATGCCTCTCTATAACCCATTAGCGCGTCTCCTGATGGGGAAATGACAAAATCCCACATACCATCTAGAGATTTCACCTTAATAACAGACGAATTTATTAAATTTAATCATTGAATAATCTAATCGTCGAATGAGCGATTTGACATGTTAATATCGTAGCTAAAGCTTTTTTATTATTAGAATTTCGGACACGAAAGCAACGCGTACCGCTGATAGAAATAAGAAATTCCAAATTACCTCTCGCGATTCACTTTCCCGTGGATATAACATTCCCGGGAGTGGCGAGGGCATATCCTCTTCCTGGGGCAGAGGTGAATATTCTATCGGAGTTTCGGAATATTCAATTTCTGGACCCGATTCTCCGGCCATTACCGCGCTAATTACAAGAAACACTAAACGCCACATTTTTCCGTGATTTTCCTGAAACGAAATAACCGAACGAAAGATTACGTTTCTATTTACTTTGAAAACGCAAGAAACGAAAGAAATGGCGAAGTACTTTTTCAACAAGGAATTTTTATTAACGGTGAATTTATTGCAATCGTTTAAGATAAATGTTTGCCTCCTCGCGATCGTCCTAGAAACATCGAAAAGTAAAATAGGAAAAAAAAATAGGAATCGACGTCTGCGTTGGTTCTGAGGAAATAGCCTGTAACGTTTTATTTAGGCTCGTGCTGTGTATTTGAATTCAATTATACGAGTAGTCAGCGATATCGGTTAACGATAAAAAATTAGAAATCCGTAATGTCAAGTATGTACGTTAAATGTAAAATATTAAATGTTCGAGACTATTTACAATAAACGTGCAACTACGTGTATCTAATTCTTAATTTTGTTGTTCGTCGAAACTCTAAAATTGATTTCGTTAAAAACACTTGATCGAAGGCACGAAAAATCCTAATTATCGATCGTTGCATCCGATCGACAGAGGCAACATCCTCGGCCGCGTGTATAAAAACTTAATGCTGGTTATTAATGGATTAACTTAATATAAAAGGAGGTAGTAACTGGTGTGTACCGTAGGGTCTCGTTCACATCAATATCGGCTTCCTGGCACGGTGCCCTCCTACGAGAGCAGACTTCCCTTCCCAAAGCATCAAATCGTTTCCTCGTGTCGCACGTGCACACCGTCGTCGCTGTCCCTAATTCTACGAATGGACATCATGAGAATGTAACAATTGCCACTGTTTGTAACGATGGGAATGATATTTTCACAGACGGTATCGACAGTCCAATTATTTACCATTGTACATGCGATTATACGCATGCTTCGCAAATACCTGCGGAATCACCGCTAAACGATCCTTAATTTCTCATCGACATTCAAAGAAACGTATTCGCACATCGATTCCTCGTAGTTGTTTGTGCTTTGCTAAAGTCGATGTGTACAGAAAATTTCGATCTTTTCCTGACCAACTGCAAGAGCACGATACGCTTGTATTAGACCGTATTAGACGAGAGAATGCTTCCTCGCTATCGAATATTTTATCTTTGTTCTTAAAATATTCTTTTATCGTCTACTCTAGTCCTTTGCTGGATCTAATTTGTTATATTATTGATTATTATCTTGACTAAATCGTTGATCTTTACTTCAACCGCAGATAACGCTATTCGTTATTAGTATTATTATCTTTGTTGTTGGTTTCAATTTGCGATAGTCTTTTTATTAATGCTCATCGGCCTAATCGATGAGTTAAAGGGCAAACGCGAGTCAGCATTCTGTTCTAATCAGGTTTGTTATTTCCGCTTTATTTATACAATTTGGAAGTTTCTATTTCAGCATAGTAGGACCAGACTTTTAGAAGGACGTGCAACAGATCTTGTTACGGCTCTCGAACTTTTATATCCCACGCTCTCGTTTCAATGAACGAAAGAAACGTTGTCCATCGTCGAGAATTTTTGCATAAGCTTGAAACGAGAAATTACGCGAATTCGAGAAATGTCTCGCCGATAGTAAGACACGTTCGATCGGAAACGTGATTTATCGTTACGAAAATGACGCACACGACGAATTATCTAACTTTGAAAGAAGAATTTTGAAAGAAGATTTTTAACTCGCCGGCATGTTACACGCGAAACGGAAGATCTACGTAAGTACACGTGCTCGTACAGAGAAGTGGGAAAATCGTTACCTATCAGATTCTTCTTCCTATTCTTCTCTAAATGTCTACGATCCGCGTATTTCAATCGCGAGATTTGTTCCCTGGCGATGAACGATCACCTGTATCGATTTCCCAATTGCGAACCAATTACTTTCGATGTTCTTATCGATCAAGATCAATTTGGTACGAAACACTCACCTTTTCTGTATTTAGATGGAAAAGTTTTGTCGAATGGCAAACATTCGAGAAGATTGTCGCGCAACAGACACTGCAAATCGTTGGTTCGAACAATTTCGCGATAATTATCCGAAGAAAGGAAAAGTTACGATGGTTTCTTCGTTTCCGGACGCGGTTAATGCAGCATCGTTCGTCGCGTCGTTGGAACTTGGCACGTTCTCTCCTGTTGGGATCTTACACGCTACTAGACTAGAGAATCGGTTGTACCTATCCCATCGGACCGCACTGTGGCTCGCCAACCGACTGGCTTGCTCTTATATATCGGGTGTCCGCGCCCAACCGGCTACAACGTTATGTCGCCGCGTATCATCGCTTCTGATTCAACGACACGAATGAAAGAGATCATCGGAAAGACTAGTTTCTAGCACTACCGGATATCTTTTTATCAGAGACGTTCCGGATCGCCGTCTTGTTTCTCTGAAATTTTAATCGCACAGTTTACGAAAATTACTCGCTTTCTTTCTTTTTATCGTTCTAATTATCAACCACGTGAAAACATAGAGGCGTAATTGGAATATTCGCGTAACCTTCTTCCCTGGATCAGCTTAAGCTTCGAGAAAATGTCGTATTTATAGAAATTTTAGCATTCGAGGGAAGTCGAAGGCTTGGGTAGTTTCGTAATACAAGAATTTCGTTGAAACGTATGCGATAATCGGCGACGGGTGAATTTCATCCTCGTTGATTTTTTGCCAATAAGGCGGTTGAACGTTTGACTGGTCGGGCGATTCGTTTAAATCCGTTATATCGTTCGAAGAATGTTTTGTTTCCTACGATATGTTTCTTAGGCTGTGGACGAATTTCTCGTCGTTTTAAATAATTAAATCGAATATTTTGAATCCGCCATGAATAACAGGATTCGGTATAGGATCGTTATTGACCGTTATATTCAATTCGTCTGGCAATTAATTGCGATTATTCGGAAGATATCGGGAAACAGGATAACATGGCTGGTTGTTCCGAGAAAATGAAGTCCAAGGTATGCTACGCTTAGCCGCAGGTACCTTAACTCTGAGTGAATCTTAAATTAGTATTCCGTGTAAACAGAGTTCGTTAACATTTGCAGGTTAGTTTCCGGATTTCTTGCCTGACGTTCCCTTTTACTTAAAGATTGCGTTATCGCGATGACACTCTCGTTGAATTCTCTGCGTGCATATACTTGAACTTTATACTTTATCGCATTGTAGCAGGCATTTTCTTCGTACACTCGTTATGATTATCACATATTTCACTGGGTAAAAGATAACAGAATTAGCTTTCTTAACAAGTGTATATATAACTTTTATCGATGCGTGACGCGGTTATGTTTTAAAAATATCGCCTTTTATATTTTCGAATAATTGGAAAATAACCGACAAGAATATTATCTCAAATAGTTATTTGTTGTTCTAACGTCGACTAAAATTCTCCCACATTTGATACATCAGATCTAAAATAAATGAAATTTTCAATCGTCATAACCAAAAAAGCTAACGGAATCTAATCGATTTACGAGGCATAAAAAGCTGCAGGTGCATATTTGCCCGCTGAGAGCAGATCTCATCGTAAGATAGTATTCGTTATAAGTCGGTCTGCTAGAATACAACCCGCTGTGAGAGGTATCGTTTACCAAGTTGGAATACGAAGGAGGAAATAAAGGCAAAAAGAAAGACGAGGGATTAGCGTGGTATTTCTGAGCATTTACGATTACTGGTAACCGTAGAACGTATTTTGTATAGCGGACATTCGCGGTTTTTAACGGGTGACTTTTCATGCCCAATGCGAATGAATTTGAATGGATAGGCAGTGTAAGTTAATTTTCGTACAGTCGAAAACTTTTTCGACTACGTAGAGCGAATCGTATTACATCTTTTATCCAATTAACGCTACAATTACCGATTCGTGATGTATCCTTAATTATATCGCACATAGATGATTCCAATTAGAGTGGTATAATGAAAGTAATATGTGTATTTATTATTTGTTAATTTAATTTACCGATAAATTTTGAATGTTAATTTATTTCAATTAAAAGATCAATTACTAGAAGATACATATAATATGTAAATTACTTTGTGAAGAGAATGATAAATACAACGAATTGGATATGAATCGGGTTTTCGCGTTACCTCGTGGTTATTTATTATTGGATTTTTATGCAAATTTATATTTTTGAAAACACAATTAAACAAGTAGAATTTCTTTACCTGTCAAGTATTACAGGAAGCATTATACTTTGCTGTTATTATTCTGTGTGATTTTGCGCGTTTAAATTTCCTATAAATGTACAAAAATCTGCAGTCTAATTATCATTATTTTTGTAATTGGTTACTTAATAAAACAGACAAAGTATAGGTTACATAGATATCGCATTTTATGGGACTTGGAATCATACATTGAGAAATACCACGATCTCTGAATAAGTTTCATCACGAGGAGGCGATTATGCGGGAGACCCTGATGGGCTTTCCTCACGTGGAATTTTTCAATTAAAAACAAACGCAATCTCGAAAGAATACTCAGCAGTTATGCACTACGTATTAGAAATCGCGTGTAATTGTCCAGTCTACGAATTCGTCTCGTAACCCTATTTTCAAGAAGCACAGAGCTATTTCGCTGATCTTTTAATTCCGAGTAAAAATTTGAAATTTGAAACAGAAAGAATATTCCCGTCCGCCGCCTAAAGAATCGAAGAGACATTCGATCAATCCTCGAAAGACGCGTGAAAATAATTTATGGAATATATACACTATACGAAAGAACAGTCCAGATATCAAGAAGCATGGCTAAATTTTAACTACACGTATCAAATTGTCGGTAAATTTGTTTTCTAGACCATCTGTAACATAAAGCCTTTAAAAGCATACATAACACTTTAAATTTAATTTATATAAAAGTTTAACACTTATCGATTGAAATTTAACCAACTGTGCAAATTCTAACTGAAAAGTGGAATCGCTCTGTATATATAAACAAAATTAAAAAATTCTAGTTCAGACGTAGATCGTACCATGCAATGGGCAAATACACGAAGCGAGCATAGTGACAAAGTAAGGTAAGGAACGAAACGTAAACATGAAAAAATTCTAACAAACACGATTTTAATGCTAGTTTATGTGTTGTAATCTGAGATTTTAATTATACTTGAACAATGCAAGCTCAAATTTTTTATTTTACGACCTGTTTGATGGCTGGAGAAATAGAAATGCGAATCGTTTGTAATGACATACTGACCACATTGATTAAAGCAGTGACTTCCTTATACGATTTTTGTGTCGCGTGTGACATTATCGATTCAGTGTAGTACTGGTTTGAATAAAAACTAAATGAAATTATAAATTATAAATTATAAATAAAGTACGGAACAAGATATCCTATGATCGTAACGAAGTATAAAATTGTTCACTTCTATAATACTTAAGAAAGCATCGCGCACTACTGCGATTTGTTTGAGATAAAAATGTAACCTCACACGTTCCAAACACGAAAATGTGAATTTTTTACCTTTCCTACTTTCATACGACATCAAGTACATATAGGTAAGTAGGTATTCTGACTCAGAAACTCGCCGTACAATTTATCGATAATCCTAACGGACAAATTACGCCCCAATGCAACACAATCGTAGATACAGGTCTGGAAATTCTCGTGGGGCGTCGTGAAGCCTCTCCTTTTTTTTATTTTTTTATTTTATCTCCATTTGTAGTTACATGTAAGAATATAAGGCTTTTAGCGGGCAGAAAATATTTCCCAAGTAAGGCGCTTCGATCGATTCGTTAGATTTCGTCGTACAGCGCGCCTTGTGTCTATAATCTGCAACACGGCCATGTCTGCAGTTGAACTCTACTCTATTGTGTAAATTTACATTTATTTAAACAACATCCCTCTGTGCCACGCGAAATATTATACGTTTATTTTAGATAAAT
The DNA here is from genome assembly GCF_024542735.1 of Bombus huntii. Taxonomy (NCBI): domain Eukaryota; kingdom Metazoa; phylum Arthropoda; class Insecta; order Hymenoptera; family Apidae; genus Bombus; species Bombus huntii. Next base: position 17,763,166 of record NC_066242.1, on the reverse strand, counting down.
TGGGAAAGGTTATGAAAAATAGTTCGGTCTATATTAGTTACCTACAGTGGTAAGAGTGGCGAAGATGGCGTTAAATGCAAAAGTTTAACGAATCGATTGCAGCGCTACGGCTGGTGGCCGATTTGTAAAATTATCCCCACCACGGGAATTTCCAGACTTGTGTATGTATAGGACCATGGTCTATCTTGCATTTAGTCAATGATATCGCATTGCATCGCGTCGCGCCGGCTGCCAAACTACATTCATACGTACAGAACCCCAACTACCAATTTTATTTCATTATATATATATAATATTCTATTATTAATAATAGTCACTTGGTATTTTTCATTATTTTATTAATGATTTATTCAACGCAATTATTTTAGAACAGCTGAGAAATACGCGTGAAAGCATCATCGTTCCTCTTGAAATTCGATTTTTCGATTCTTATGTTACTCTATCCGCTTTATATTTCTATATTGCACGATACATCGCATTTTACGCATACAACACGATATGCGGTATTATGTTAAAGAATAGAGTCGATTAAGAATCTGATAGTATCGTTCGAGTGATCTTGTGAAGTAAGATCTATCTGAACGGATGTTATATTTACGTTTTTGGGATTAAAAATGTGTTAAGATAAATTAGATGACTGAAAAAGAGAAGTATACCGTATACATCTTAATGGCTACTACGTTTGAAACAATTCTAGTTGGCAATTGAATTTTTAGATACAGTAGGTGAGTAAGTTAAGAGCTGTTGCTTAATTTACGACGACAGAGGGATCAAGTTAATTGGTAAAAAGGCGATTGACCTGTGGCAGACAGAGAGACAGAGGTCACCATCCTTCGAAACAATCAGTGACTTCCGACGTGCCGCGTATGTTTATGAATCATTTTGATATTCCTATATCAATGTTTTTATTCGTCTCTTTATTTGGATCGTTCACAACTCTTTATGCAAGTTTGACATACAAGAACAGGTCTTTTTTATATCGCGTATGTATATGAAATTTCCACGGTCGAATCATTGTTTCTTTTATTTATACGCTACTTTTATTATATCGATAAAAGAATTTATCGTATAAATAAAGATAGCATGCGCGCGCGTATTTTTCACACGATACACAGATATCCGCTACGTATCGTTCGTCCTTATATATATTTTTTTACTCTTTTGCGTCGCATCACATACGACTCTTACGATCAGTATTTTTTTCCGTAACACGACGCGACAACGACGAGTTTGGCGTGTCACGTAGGATGCAAATGTAATCTTTCGCTAAACATTTCTTTTCGAAAAAGTAATTTTGTAATTGCAACATTGGAGGAGCGTTGAGTTAGCGCTGTAATTTGCCGCGGTTCCGGTGTTGTATTTCCGGTAGAACACACCCACTCGTCTTCGGCAGGATGAATTCATGGCGTATCTCTTGGCCTAACGCGCTTTTATCTTGCGGGAAACGGCTGGTCGTTGGCCCACGTTATTCTTCTCAGATATTGATATTGATACAACTGTCCCTGAGTTGCGTATACCATTGTTAACTATGCTTAGGTTTCTACACTTGTTGTTTCGTCTTCTTTCCTCCTTTATATCTTTCTCCTTCTCCGTTTTCCTTTGACTAATGTATTTCTCAGTCGCCGCGACCATATCTGTATTTTCAACGTTCAAACGAATTTTATTCGACTAATACGTATCCTATAAAGCGTCGACGTATCTACAACGACGAATATGGACGAACTTCGAACGATAAGCAAAGGCATCGATATAAATCAGATTTTTCTTTTTTAATTCTTTATTTAATTCTTGTCGTAAAATATAATTTTCGAGTGTAAAGTTTAAACGTATGATAATTCATTGCCGTTAAGCTATGGATATGATTATTCCCGGCAATTTCTCCAAAAGTAAGTAAATAACTGTCGCAATAAGTAGGAAACAAGCTGTTAACCTGAAAACAGTCTCTGTTCTCTTACTTAATTTTAGGATGCACATCTAACGTACTTCCCATACGAAACTCGACACAATGCGATGCTTTTTGTACAATACAGTGTAAAATTCAGTATTTCTGCAAAAGATGTGAAATATTTTTCAGTCGGTTCTGAAAATGACTTCGCTCTCGTGAAATACAAACTCGCGAGGTCCCTATGAAGGTCTGAAACTTTGAAAGTGAAAAAAAGACGACTGGATGAAAAGTTAGAGAGAACGTGACGGCTACATACGGCCATCGCTATGTGTGGGTGTTTCAGGCTCGAATGTAGGTAACCATGGTACCCGGGGTTTAGCGGTCAGTTAGTTAAACCGAGGATTTTTATTCTTTTGTATAATACGATTCATTGGTCCGTGAGTATATGTATAAATAGGAATGAGAGCACTCGAAATATAGTGGATATTTTCAGTCGAATGAATAAGAAGATACACAAGTCTCAAAACGAAGGAAGCAACGGGGATTAATTTTAACTGCAGTACTGTCTTTTTCATTGTTATTTGAAAATTAATACGTATATTGATAAAATCAAAGAATTATTAATTATTTCTTCAAATATCAAACAGATTCTTTGTTCAAGTTCGATCAATCGGTTTTTAGAAAATACAAAACGGTATATAATACGTGTAATAGGACAGGAAAGGCTCGATTATACGAACAATATCAAATAGACATTGACAAAAAAATAAATATTCTAAATATACTAAACATACTAACGACTGGTAACTGATCAGATGCAGATCAAATCATCGGAAGAGATTTAACAGTAAGGAAAGAAGCGATGACGCGGTCGGTGTTTCTGTAAACAGTATTCCCACGCATTCAGAAGCATTCACGGTAGCAAAAACAGTTATAAGATAGTACAAAGCAGAAAAAGAAAGTAAATCTGTGAAATCGCTAGATTCAAAGAAATGATTGTAACTTGGCATTTCGGAAAAAATGGAAAGACAGACCGAAAGACGTATAATTGTACCAAAACTGTAAAATTCTCAGCGAATAGTTTGTTCTCCGAATGTTTCGTAAACGATACGATTCCTCGAAACATGCCGTGAGTAAGCTTCTTCGCGATTCCATTTTCTTTTCGTCCTGATTTGTTTCTTTCAAAAGCCGAAGACGACATAAATTTTCAAACGCGTGAAGCCATTGTCTACGATGAACGAAAAGACTCGAACAGATACGTACCTTATTTATCTACTGGGTTAGAAGTCGTGAGTCGTGAAATTTGAGAATTACGTGTATTCACGCAGCATCTGTGTATTCGAAGTATAGAGAAGCAATAAAGGAGGAAACAAATACATAAACAGGTTCGCTAACGAACTTTGTCCTGTACGCGTACTTAATTCCAATGACTTCAAGTCAAATAACCAGATTCGTACGAATGCCAATTTGACTAACCTAAACGACGCGAAGGATTTTTAAAGAAATAATTTAAATTTAATATAATGTACGTACGCGTATCGCTCTATTAATTATTGATTCTCGATCGTGTAATTTATTGTTGCAAGAAATTGATAAATCCCATTTTTGGTTCGTTTATTATTAGCTCGTGCGATTTTAGTAATATCGATACGACGTTACTCGAAATTCATCAGTGTTCAGATGCTTATGAATTTATGAGTGGTAGTAAAGAGCAGAGTATAGTGAGTGAGAAAGAGAAGAGGGGGGAGAGAAAGGCAGAGGGTAGGGAATATGGTGGGTCCACGAACTAAAGTAGCGTCAGTCGCGCGGCACGCGGCGCACCGTACGCGGCGGGGTTTTTTACGTCGTTTTTTCCATGGTGCACGTAAACACTGCCTTTCGTTCTAGTACTCGCAATTGTAAAACCGATTAGCGTGATCGCGAAGGTGATTGATTTTCACGCTAATTCGGTAAGAGATCGAAGCTATAGTATAGAAATTTCATCCGTATAAACGTAATTCTCGATCGAAGACATCATCGAAACGTAAATATCAACGTAAATATCAAAATCCGTTGTTTCATAGTACTTTTTCTCGCAACTTGCAATTACATATATAGTGGACGACGTTTTGTGTCGTTGGAAGTATCGTGGCCGTGAGTTTCGACGACGTGTCGGAGTTGACTGTTTCCTCTCGTTCGATCATGCGTGATTATGAGAAAGTACTACAGATACTATAGTGTGTTCACGTGTATCCACGGAAACCATAGAAGAGGCGCTTTGTCGCGATTGAAAAATCGTTGCCAAAATAAATTAACTCGTTCCAGTAATGTGAAAAATTGTTCGTTTTATGAGACAGAACGTGTTTCACGTACTTGTGTTCTTTCTTCCTTCCTTTACGATAGAGTTGCTGGAGCCTCACGCTAGGGATTGTATCCTTTGTGACGCACGTGCTTCCATTTTATCGCGACAGTGCAGTGTCCAGCTTGGTGGGCGACTAAAAAATTGCTCAACTGTCTCCACTGTCTATACTCCACTCTCCATTAGCAATAGCTTATCCGTCTAGTAATTTTACGCTTCTCGGTCGTTGGGGTTATTTTAGTCGAAGAAAAATTATTTAGAACGAGGAAACTTTCTTTTTTAGAATCTAATTAAGCGTCAGTGATACGACGAATTTGTTCAAATACAAATAGGTTTCTCAATTTGTTTAAAAGTTCAAATATTATGCTATGATTCGACCGAAGATTAAAATGTTCACGAGTTAACCTATAAATCATAGTATACCGTGTGTCATAATTACCGCGCCGCTAGTGCTGGAACAATAATTTGTTATTCCTCGATTGTTGGCCAGCTGCGATATTTCCCCTGTTCGCAGTCGTTTGCTCAACCGTCGATCCTCAAAATCAGTTTCAGCTACCGTTTTATCGCGCATAGCTTTATATCTACCTACATATATGATAAACCACTTGAATCGGCTTCTTCTTTTTCGTGACTTTCTTATTGGAACGAAGATTCCTTCGTTCGACTCGCGATCAAAACGTTCGCGTTAAGCGAGTCGAGTCGAAATTAGAAAAAAGGAATTTTCTTTTCGACAAAGCGTTCATTCAAAATTGAAATATTCGCGCACAGGTTTGAAAAATTTTTAGCGTATTACTACCACCCCGACACGACGAAGAAAGCGTTGTTTTTTTTGGAGTTTAATTTTAGCCTTCTAGAAGCGAAGAAAAATTGATCATGGTGTCTACCAGGAGGATGAACCTCCTGGACGAATTCCATTGCCGTTGCCAATTCGCAGAGTTCCCTCGTGAAATTGAGAAATTGAGAACCGGTAAAATTTTTCTTTTTCAAATTACGAATTAATTAATTACCCAGACTGTAATATAATATAATACTATTTTCTATTATACGTGTAAATATTTCTTCGCTTCTCGATGTATACTACGGTATCAGAAGGAAGCGAAGTCGATGACAAATTGCAGGTAAACTGAAAATTGGCGCGGACGAATGGCACGAGACCTTTTGTTATCGAGTTCTTAAATTTCGAACACTTAGTTACTAAAAAAAATAGTTAATCGCGTGTTCTACCTTTGCGTACTAGAAACCCGTAAACGCGAAATAACATTTAACTCTGTAATTATACAGAGAACGCGAAGCAGAGACGAAATAAGGAATATCAAATTGAATTGTACGATAAACGATAAATTAGGAAATTGTCGGTGGTTCGATTAAATGAAAATAAATCGATTTACGTATCACTTGGTACAATGTCTCGGGAGAAATTGAGAGCATGCCCGATCCATTCATCATAGCAGTTACGCTATGACGTTTTATCGTAATTTTCTCCGGTTGTATCGTTACCTCTTATCGGCTTTTCAAGCAACATTGCTGAAACAAAGAATCTCTTCATACGAAAAGATAATTCCTCGCGCGATCCATTCGAGTAGCGTAACCTTTGAATATTTTGGTCATCGTCGCAAATATTTAACTTCTTTATTCGTTTCGTTTAGATTTTCCACGAAACTGCAACGTTGCGGTGAACTAAGGAATCTTTCTCTGATAGAATGCAAATAACAGGCACTGATTTAATATTTGCAAAACGAAAAAAGGGAACAGAAAAGAGTAACGTAAGTACAAAGTACTCGAAAGGGTCGATAGAAAAATAGTACGAGTGCAGTATTTCCAAAAACTAAAAACATACGGTATTTATCCAGAGAAAAATACAGTGAAACTTTTTTTTCGTTGTAGCAGCGAAATCTAACGTTTTAACGTTTCGAATCGTGCAAATATTTTATTAACGTCTAACCGCATACCGCCTAACTAACAATCCCTCGTTTCATTATTTTCGCTGCTTTTCAATACGACCTTTTTTGTACATTTTTCCACGTTTCTTTTTCTTCCATCGATATTAAGAATCAGAAATACATACATATATAACAATTCGACTATTTTCTAACTAACATAAATATAAATGGAAATTTTGAAGATCGTAACGCGAGCCATGTTTGTTCGAGCCATCGAGTCTAGGCGGCCATAGATACTCCGAGGATCAATCGATCATTTTGATCGACTTCCTTCTCCTATCATTAATGTCATTAACGAATAGACTTTGTAAGTGTCTAGTCTCTAACCGTGTCTCCTATATTCTTATCTCTTTGTATGTTTTGCCGCGACGATGGAAACGCGTGAATGGCCTCGTACGTTCGATGACACGATGCGATGCGACGCGTTTCCAAAACGTCCAGCGAAGTCGTTTGTGCAACGTGCTTTCTCTTTTCTAGGGACGTTGCCAAAAGCATCGAACGCTGAACCATTGCAGATCGCGGAAGAAATTCGAATAGACCGGTGGAAGGAAACAGCCAAAAGACAGATAACCGAGGATCGGCTAGGATAACATTCCGACGAATCACGTTGCAATAAGGAGACGAGAAGTTTGTACGGAACAAAGAGGAAGGATAAAGGGAGGAAAAGGAAAGAAGGTACACCGCGAATATACCGGAAATTTGAACGTGCGAGGAATTCTTTGATCGACCTTGAACCATCTTGGCATTACACAAACCACAATCATGATACATCGTGGAAACGCACAAACTATACGTTGCATCGAACCAGAAATGTTCTACGCTTCTTTTATGATATTTCAACTGTCTTACCGATCGCCGATTTGAAAAGTGAGTATCGATACTTGTTACGCTCGCGCATCTTTCGCGCGTTATCTATGGTTCCTATGGTGCCTTTTTCCGTTACTCTCCGTAATATCGAGTTTCCGATCTATGTACCATCTGGTCGACGTAGAGATCAAAACTAGAAACATCTCTCTATCGATAACTTTTCGCTTTGACACCGACACGATGTACGATACTTCAAAAATTAGCTTAATTATCGATATACCGATATGAAAAACGAGGTCAGCCTGCGTTAACGCGTTAACACATTCCCGTACGATAACGATTCGTATTCCTTTGGCTCAACTTATCTTCCATTCATTTCCGTTGTTTCTCCACGACTCGCGCCGATTTTTTTTTTTTTTTTTTATCATATTTATGGCAATTCACCCTCGCGCATTTTCAGAGCTCATCGATCGCGTGCTACGCCATGTTTCTCGATCGACTAATTAGAACTTGTGTTTTGATTTCACGCTTCGCGTTCGTCGTATTATCGTTCGAATAAGGGGTTCGTGTATTTTCACTACGACCATGAAAATACCGCGAGATCGACTGTAATACACGGACGTTGGATCGAATGGTTTGCCTATTACGTCGTAATACCGAGAAACACAGACGTTTTATTTTCTGGAATGGATCCGACTACGAATAAGACAGAGAGCAGCTAATATTTCTTGGTATTCTTAATTAGAAATTTTGTATCTTCGAAAGAAAAAGCTCGAGATCCGAATCTTTGTTTCCGTAGCGTGTGAAGAGTAGCGTAAAGGCGTCTGCCCAAGTAGCAGGCCCTTGCATAGATATCAAGATAGCGGAAGCCAGGTCGTAGAAGGAAAGGATTCGTAGAAAGGGGATGGTTAGCGAGGACTTTTGAGAATTACATTTTCGATGTATATCTACGTCCTCTTGATGGCGAGCTTGATGGTACATGGACTGCTAGAGTCTGATCTTTGCAACGATAACATCGCAGCAATAAAATTTGTCCACGAACGAATTTAAACGCAAGCGTGGATCGTCTTTGAGGGAATTTTTAGCGAAATAAATCAGTCTCTCGAGTATTTTCTCTTTGGCGAGATAGAAGGCAAGCGTGACTTGTACGTATAGTTCGAAGACGACGAACACTTGACTCTTAAACCTTAAGTTAACGAACCTTATTATCTAGGAAGGAAATTATTTAACCGGTGGCGATCGGAAGAACGAAAACGGTTATGAGTATGTAGGCAGTGATATGAAATTTCCTTCCGTGTTTCTCTCGAAACGCGACGAATCATCTGCAAACCACAAAAACGTAAATCCTCGACCAATGGCTCTGACTTTCCTCGTTACGTGGAACAAGCATCCGGAATGAAATATCGTTCGATGCTTTAAAACGCGTAAGAAATATCGAACGTTGCGAGCTAGAAAGTTGCCAGTTATACGTATTTCGATAGGGTCGATCGGATATTTGTCGAAGTAATAACAGTACTACAGGATGTGTAAAATGTCGTAGGTCGGCGGATGGACGTGGTAGTAGTTGGAAAGTCCGAACACGGAGGAAAGAACGAACTGGAAATCCGTCGTCATCGGCGTCGGCGTCGGCGAAGAAACGCCAAGTTGACGAAAGTAGGCAGATTTGCGCGAAGGAAGCGAGAACGGAAGAAGAGTGTGACACGTTACGAACCAACTGGGAGTGGGAAATCGTGCAAGCGAGAGGAGAAAAAAAGTGTACATACGTATATCTATCGAGTGGCATCGAGCAAATCGTTGTTCTCCTAGGAAGGTCGCTTCGAACATGTCCATCGGTGCTCTCTCGTCAACTTCTTGAGGCGTTACCTTTCTCCCTCGTCTGCAAACTGATTTTCTGATACCTCGCGTAGCGAAAACCTCGTGCCACGTACACGAACACGAATGCCACCTGCGATATTCTTACATCGATTTATATTTATTCGTTTCGATAATTTTCTAGAATCGTAACGCGTGTGCGGGTTTAACTCGGTGGTGAAGTTCCGTTATTTGAAAGTTGCTGTATATCGTCAAATCGCGTTTCTTTTTGCCCGGAGGGAATGTACTTCTTGTTGTTGGTTGATTGGTGCAAGTGAGAATAAAAGTTGGTGTTGGTTGGTCCTGTTGCGACGAAAAGATTCGCGGTTACAAGATGATACTGCTTCGAACGACTTTGATGGTGCTGTTCACTGTGATGGCTACTGGGGCACCGCGATCTTCCGTCATTTACGCGGACGACAAAGTGGTGAGTTGACTGAACACAATTTTCCATTACTTGTACAATTAACTCGTAAGTGGTTCATGGATGGTCATTTTCTCGCGTAAATGGCATGGTACGCCACGAGACGGAGTCGTCGTCGCACCCCGTCCAGTATTTTCCCAATTAAACGAAACGAGAATTACACGAAAGAAAATATCGCTGTCTTTTCATAGATACCATCGCCTTGTCTTAATAGTTACGGGTTAATCGTACCCGTTTTCATCGCCGCGTCTTCTCTACGGGGTAAAGTCGTAGTTCGTTATTTTACGCGTGGGACGTATCTTTTATCTAGAAAGTTGCAAATTTCATTTGCTTATATTCACTTTCGTATTAACGTTCTATTCGTCGTTTATTACCGTGATTAATCATTTTTCGTATAATCGAAATACTTGGGAAAAGTTGAGCGAATTAAGATCGATAACGGTTGCTTTGCTTCACGGTCTTACGACAGGACTTTATTCCGACACGATCTTCGAACGAAATGGATGTCTAGATCGTCGTACGGTAACGCATACTTTGCGTCGCTCTTGACGATCCATCGACTATTTTGGATCAAATCGAATAACAAAGATCTCGTGCAAAGATAAAGACAATAGCGTGGGTGCTGACGTATAGCTCAAGAGGGGACATGGAATATAGGGATTAATTATTCGTCGCATCGTCCGATGAATTTTTAACAAGTTTCGCGATACACCTCGAAAGCCCAGCTTCTGTTACCTGTTCCTTTGTTAATTCGACGAACGATTATTTCGTCGAACAGCAACTTTTACTTTACAACGACTAAATAGAAAAGCTTAAAAAATTAATCGAATCCGACATCGTTCGTTTTACAAAGTACATATATTTTTATGATTCACTATACGTGACTGTAGCCTTTGTATTAGAATAAGATAAATCTTCGCGTCGTATGTAATACGATGTTTCGAACGTGATGTTTGAAAAATTTTGCTAGTAGTTTAATTTTATTCGGGTTCTTGGAAGTACGCGCGTGTTAATTCGAATAGTCGGGAAATTAGAACTTGAAACGAGTGCGTTGTTTGTTGGTTGTATTAATTCGCAATTAGAAGCTTTGATCCGTGTTTACCGTACCTCGTAATCGATACCACTACCTTAGCGTAGTACGTGGTACTTGTTCGCCTCGCGTACGCCTTTTCTAATAAATTCCTTAGGTAGCGCGCGTTTAAAGGGAACTGCACACTTTTGGTTACAACGTAAATTAATATTATCGACACGTTAAGTAGTAAGTATCTCGATGAAAAGTTACGTCGATCAGACTACACCCAAAAAGTATAGGATTCCGTTTACGAAAAAAAGAGGAGAACGTCGTTATGCGAAACGTTGGATGAGATCGTAAAAATGCATACGCGAAGAATTAATTATGCGATGCATGTACACGCACATTGTGACACTTTCTTCCATTTCTAACTGCTTTAAAAATACAGAACGGCGCTGTCCCACTTGCGTGCGATTGTGGCTGACGCTTTGCATTTTCTTTCTCCTTTTTCACGCGAGATCTGTTAATGCTAAAAGCGAGGGTTGAAGTTTCGGGGGGAAACGTAGGAAGTCGAACACACGGAATACTAAATTAAGGGCCACGAATGTTGCCCGTTCAAGGACACCCGATCTGCAGTTTGAGCCATACTTCTCTCACGCTTCCATCTTGTTCGTGTCTTAGTGAAACGACTCGCACGAATATTTAAACACCGATTAGTGCGCGTATAGCGGTATCAAGGAATCGATGGTATTTTAACGCATCGAAGCGTCGATCGTAGGTAGTAGAGGCTTATTTAACGCGTATAGCATTTTACACGACAAACGACAAAGCGAATAACGCTTGAAGGCGAGTTTGATGGTGCACGCTGTATAAGAAAGTTTGAACGCGATTACGGAAAATATATTTAACCCTGGTAGCGTGTCTAAGCTCACGCTTAACTCTTTTCTTTGCACGGTCTCGAACGCGTGTACGTGGCATTACTTCGTGCGTGTGTCACGAACAGAGCCAGTTTGCGAATGTGTGCCGAGATGACTAAGAGCCAGTCAGTCCAAAAGTCGCGTATATCGACTGCGAGCTTTCAGACGTAGCGCCTGCGTCGTCACAACCCTCCTTCCTGCGTAACTATTTCTTTCCTTCGTTTCCTACTATCTTCCAACCAATTGTATTTATCGAGTATTTTACAACCGACTAATCTCCGGCTGTCGGATTTCATAGCAACCTCGTATTAATAACTCGTCGACACCGTGTACCGATGTGAACAAGACACGATTACGAAGATCGTCGACGAAAGTCATAGACGGGAACGTAAAGATTACGGATCGATGCAATTCAACCGCTGCTTTTCTCCACGATTGACCAATGTAGCGATATACAGCGACAAGTTAGTTATTTTGGATGCAATCGTTACGATAATATAATATAACGCGATAAATGCATGACCACGCGAACCATAGACATCGTCCGATAGATATTCGTGTGAAAGAGGCTTAATAGGCGTCGTGAATCCCGCTAGGAGAGAGTGGATTTTATCAGTGGAGGCCTTCGGCCTTACTTCGAAACCATTAAGCCAGGCATTTATATGCAATCGAGGTCGTTAACTGCAGGAAGCGCCGGCGCGTATACAGAATGCTTCGGCTGTGTGTCAAGATGTGACACACGCACTTGTGCCCTCTGTATAAGCATGTGCGTACGCGTTTGGTCAACGAGTAACTCGCGTTCGAAACATATCCTCGGTTAGTATCATCTTCAAATACGTTAACCTGTCGCGCTCGAAAAATCACGATGTCGAATAAAATCGTCATTACAGACGACCGATTTGTCGTTAATTTTTGCGTTCGAACCCGGTGTTTGCGTCCTATTACGTACTAAAAATCGAGCAAAGTGTCCGGATACTAAACTGACGGGTGACAGTGTATGTAGGTTACGTTGGTCTGTACGCAAGCAACGCGTCTAGACGCTAATCAAGAGAGGGCACGTGTGTGTCGTCGCGTCATTTCGTTTTGTTCCGTCCACTTTGAGCCTGACGAGCGAGCGTGGCGTTGGGGAAAGTCTCCAGGGGAAAAACAGCAAAGAAAACGACTTTAGGTCGCTGCTCTTTCGTTCAAACGTGCCTATTTTCTTGTAAATCGATATCTCGCGTCAAATACGCTTGATCGTAATTGAACATCCAGCTGAACGGGTAAACAGCTGTAAAGTTTGTTCCGTTCTATCGTTTCTAACGTCACTGATAACTAGCATTTTATTAAGAAACTTGCTCGATCGAACTTGTTTAAATACGTTGTCGTCGAGTTCGTGTACATTCGCACGTGACCAAGATACATAGAAGAACCGTATTATTTATCGATATTAGATTTTGCTTTTCCGTTCCTATTACACATTCCTATTTGTTCGTTTTCTCGTGAGCGGTATACAAAATATTCGTCGTTGAAATTAAAAACGAAAATGGTTCAGGCGACGTACAATTACGGTGAATGTGGGATCGAGCCGCTTCTAATGAAACAAAGTTCCCTCGTAATTACGGTCGACCCTGAAAGCTTGATACAATTTCCTTCAGCGAGTGTAATTCGTATAGTTTGCGCGACACTTTCACGCTCGTACTACCGCCACTGGCGGTAATTTACGCGCTTAAAAATTTGCCCTCGAATAAACGATAATAGGTACGCCGATGAAAAATATTGCCCGTTATTCGTTTACTTCGAGTAGTGGATTACGCTCGATTCGTAGGTATTGCTTTTACATAGGAAACGATAAGAGGTAAAATCCTACGTAAACATCGTTTTAGCGCGTTATATAACCGGTGAAAGATCTCTGTCGCGTTGCAATGCAACGTTGACTTCGTGATCGGTTTCCAAGATTCCAGAAGCGTGTCGTCTCGCCGTTTGACGATCGATAAATCGTGCGCAAGATCGAGATACAGCGATGCGTGACTCGGTGGCGAACGGAGAATCGAAGAATAGCTCTGGATCTCTATATCGGATCCGTGCGAAACGGCCAGTCTGGCGTAATTAGTAACACATGTGGCGAGCCAACTCCACCCATCGATAGACTCTGCCAGCTACAAAAACTCGAGAAAAATCGATCACCTTGCCTCTATACGATAAGAAAAAACGCCTCGTTGATTCTCGAATACGCGAGTGTCTCTAGTTATTTCTCTAACGAACTATCCACGTGTATCGAATGATTTTGCGACAGATATTTTTTTGCAGTCGCGCGCGTTCGACGCTTCGTTAGAAAAACGAAATCTGCGTTTAGGTAGATCGGGCAATTTCGACGAACCTTGCAGCCCTGTTGCGATTCGTTTGCCCGGAAACATAAGGTTTATGCTAATTACCGGTGGTAATTATTCTTAGGGTTTATTTTATCCAAAGAAGAAAGACGATTCGTTTGGCGCAGCTGTGCGTCTCAATTAACGATGAAACTTCTTATTAGTCATTCTGAGATAAAGTACCAAGGATTAGTCAGACAGGAAAACGTCGCGATGACAAAAGCGTTTTTGGTTGGACGTACCGACTCGTATATGTGTATTTTTAATTTTCGTGGTTTTAACGTTTGTACATACGCGCGTTTCGTTTGTTCTCGCGGGAAAAAAAGCAGATTTTCAGTTGCGAATTTAAAGTTTGCAGATAGCGCGTGCCATTGCCTATGGTGAAATCGAATTTCTATGGAAATCAGTTTGCAAGCTTCCAATGCGAAACTTCGTCGCTACTCGTTCGTCACTGCTAAAACCGAACAAGCCGAATCCCGACTTTTTCCGTCACTAGAAATTTTCATTCACTTTGAAAAATTGTTCTGCCGTTTTATGGAAATTCCGAGGAACTCTCTTCTTTACTATCGCTTCCTCTACATTTCTCTACCGCCTGTTAGATTTTAACCTTTTCTTTTTTCTTTTGGCAAATTTCTACTTGGCCGCGTTACTACTCGACATTCGTTCGTACGTAGATTAATATGCCACTAACGATCCGTGTATCGAGTATCTTATCGGAGTACTCTAGTACTCGTTTCCATTTTCGAATATATCGTATTATGTACGTACATACGTACCTACGTAGAGTATCGTCCGAATAGTTGACAGAGTTTTGCTTTGTTCGACGGTTAGTTAGTTCGATCGTTAGTTTGTATTTTATTACGAAATTACAGTCTACTGGAATTCAATTTCTTCTATTATTCATCTACGTGGCAAACAGATGTCGGTTCTTTTTCAAAACTCGAACTATGCGATAAAATATTTCCCAATTGGAGGATAAAAACTGTTACATTTTCTAGCTTCCGAATGTGTGTATAAGTTTTTAAACGTTTCGAAATCTTTTTCCTTTTCTTTTTTGTCTTACGGTCGGGTTTCCTCGGTAGGTTCACCGCGGCTGTGTCCGAAGCAGCCTTAAACCCGAATCACACGGGCAACATCCATCGTCTGCGCCAATCGCGTAACGGCGCCGCTGCGATATACGCGCTCGACGCTTGCGTTGATAATACACATATGCCACATGCCATAGATCGTCGCGGAGTATCGCGCGCAGATGTTCCAGCAATAATTACATACATCGTTTCTCGTAGGATAAAATGAACAAATTAATTCGTTGCTATTGGTAACGTAGAAAGTCGAGCGTTGTTCGAATAAATTTTTCATTGACGTCGTTCGAGTAGTTTTATCCGCGAATCTCGCTATTATTCGTTATTTAAAACTTGCCATCTGTTGTTAATTATTCGCATATTTGTTCCTGAGTCCTCGTTGTATCGGTATTCCTAAAGCGACAAAGACGAATTAATTTTGCGAATGAATAACGTTATTCGTCATTCACGAATAACAATTACTTTGTCTATCTTCGCTTGTTACTCGTCGTACGAATAAAACGTTCGCTTTCGTAAATTAGGATATTTGGTGAGATTAATGGGTACAAATTAGCTTTCAAACAGTTTCAAACAATTCTTGAAATCAACAAAGAGCAACAAGATGTTTGGGAGGTATCGATGGACATAAGTAAAATTATTAAATGTTGGTTTCGCGTCAAGTATTGACAATCCTATATTTCTTCGTCGTTGTAATGTCCAGCGTTTAATATTAATCTTGTATCTATTGTTTATTCTTTTTTCGAACGGACGCCCGTGGATGAACCGACTGTCGTGAATGGAGGGTGCGACTACGCCCTTTGTTCTATCTCGCTCTCGATGTCGTCTCCCTTTCTTTCCTCTTTCTCTTTCTCTTTTTTATCACAAACTTCTTTCGCTCTTTGCATTTTAGCCGTTTCTCTTTCCGTTGCTATACCGCACGCGCTCTTTTCGTTCGTTTCTTCTAACGTTCGCTCTCCTTCGCTCCTATTCCTCTTTTCTAGCCTATACATGTAGCGACGTATTCAATGGTTATACGTTATTTCGTTGACCCATTCTTTCCTCGTGGTTCGCATCGCGTTCAGCGTAACAAATATTTACACGGCGCAGCGGATGAAAACGGGCCGTGAAGTTGTCACAGCGTGGGAGCGGTCTTTTCAGGCTCGAGCATAAATTCGTTTAAGTCACCCTTCACAGGAATACCTTACGGGGCCGGAGAATAGCAAAACAATGAATAGCAGCTGTAATCTTTCGCTACGACTCTCTTTTCCTGCTCGACGGTTAAATACTCTCGTGGTGAAATAACGTTGCTACGTGGAAAATAAACCTTCTAGGAATATGGGCTGCCACGATTTCATTTTCAGCCATGATACGTTAACGATATTTGCAAAAACTTTTACAGTCGACACGTCGCTCGTCTACATCGCACGATTAGGAATACGTTTGGGCTACACGAAATTAACGTTTGCGGGAAGTTTGCGTATGCTCGCTGAATACGATAAAACGTGGAGAAGCGGCAATTGTAATCCGCAGCGGCTACTTCCTTATTGCATTTGTCGTTTGTAGAAGAGAACGGAATATAAGGTTGAAGCGATTCGAGTATACACGAAGGAAACCGGATGTTTTCTGATTCATCGTTGACCAGCCCATGCTCGCAATTATTTGCGGATGCGTGTACTTACGGCGGTTTCGTTTCTTTCTTCTTGTAGAATTTCATCGTATCTTGCACGTAGCGCAGCCACGATGAGTAAGGAATTTATTAGTCACGAAACAACAGTATCCTTAACGAATGCTCGAGAAAACGATGCCTTCCCTGCTCCGAGGATCGATAACTGTGTATGCATATATATCGGTACACGCTGGTAGCACGAACGAGGGAAAAGAAGTCGAAAATTCGAGAATTTTATTTTTTACACCGAAAGCTACACAGGCAGTTAGCGAAATAAATTACGCAACGTACACTTAGCGCCGATACATTTAACGCTGCCGTTCTTCTAACGCCGTTCGAGGCTTCCGGGAAAGAATTCCTTTCCTTCCTTCGTTTTCCTTCTGGACTCGGCTCTTTCCTGGAAGTCTGGAATAGCGTTAGAAGAAGCAATGTCAAGCGAATCGGTGCTACGTGTAACGGTGTTGCGAATAGCGACGATCCAAACCGTAAAAGCTTCGAGAGATTCTGACTCGGAGCAAATCTCGTTTTCGCAATTCTGAAAAACACGCATCTGTCCTTTTGACAGAATTAGCGTTGGTTTTTATCGAAGTGGTATTCAAGATAATTGCACGTGTCTATTTATTTTCGACGTACCGGCGTATCGTAGGCAGCTGTAACGTTGAACAACTTTCCGCTAATACGTAGAGGGCTAGCCGATCCATCGTCGATGGCTGTTTGCACGTTCCGAAAAAACGGTATGAAAAAGCTCGAAATGATTCTCAAGTGGCAGAAAAGTCCATGTTCGTGAAAAGAGATTGCTCCGGGAACAAGGCATTGCATTGTGCGAGTCCACGAGACTTTACGTTTTTAGGTAACGCTCGTAAAAGTTGTATCGCGCGGCTAATAAACGCACTTGACGTTCGCGCGACCTCTTAGATGCGTCGAAAAGAACGGTCGCTTGAAAAACAATCGAGGCCTTTGTACTTCGTTATAACTTGTATCTAGGGGAAAAAGCCGAATAGCGTAACCGTAACGCAAGAAACGGATTAACGGGAAGAAAACTCGCGAAGTTTTACACGACAGACAGATTATTTCGATCGACGATTCGGATCTTAACCGAAATCATCAAATTCCATGGCGATTGGTCATTGCCGAAAATGTGCGATAACTAATTTGCGCGATTAATTGACACCGGGAAATTTGTTCTTAGTGCAAGCTGCATAGAAGCGAATTTTCTCTCCTCTTCGGTCTCTAGATCGTTAGCAGTGATTTTCGTTATATCAATTTCAAATCGAATCGATCTCGAAGCGTTGAATCTATCGCGATATCTTTCTCGAATATTCTTTAACGAGCGAAACAGTTTTAGAACGATTCGAGTTTGACTCGAAGGAATCACTTACGAGCTACGTTAATTAAATAGAATTTGATCGTAGAAACCGTGACGCGTCGTCCAGTTCTTTCCTCTAAAGATTCTTTTTAACGAGGACGCATTTCCTAAAGAGGAAATACACCTTTCTCTTCGAATAAATCCGATTAAAGATGACTCATTCGTTTACTCGTTTGACGAAATTTTCGTACGAGGAAAACAATCTTTTATTCGCTCGAAGTTGTTCGTGGAATGTATTTGTTCATTCGTTTCGCATCAACGAGTTCGCAGAGTTTAATTGTTCGGTACCGAGAAATTCAGTAAGTTGTCGAGATTTATCAAAGCACCAGCCAGTAGATCGATATTACGTCGAAAATTGTGTTATCCTTGCCTAACTCTCTGTATTGCCTACGGTACTTCCCACGAATAACTTGACGAACAACTCATGCAAATTACGTAATATTTTCGTCTGTTCGAAGGAGTAGCTCGCTTCTAAAGATTTTCTTTGAAAAGACGAAGACAAGTACTGTAATTTATATGCCAGCAGTTATAGCACGTATCCGGTATTTTTCATTCGATCGAGCGAATTAACATTAATCGAAAATTGATCGGAGCAGCGACGAAGCGAACGAATTCATAAGTGAATTTCATCGCGAGAACGATGACAAGACACTTGACTTTCAGAGGCCGGTGACTCGATATACTCTAACGATTAGTCACCCAGTTCGACTTAACGGTAAATTAAAAGGTCCAGGTCTTATTGACAACGGTAATCGTCTCTGCAAGAATGCATTTAACCCAGGAAGTCGCGACGCTTGATTCTATTGTCCGACGACTGGCAACAACGAGCCTACGATTACGTGTTATAGGCGCCTACGTTGTTACATATTGGGATCCTTTAGTTTCCTGGGTACGTTAGAATGTCCGAAAGGCGATTTCTAACTCGTCGTTGATAAACGATTCGACAAATTGTCAGATTTACGAAAATCACGATTCCAAGTTTTCCATGCGTTCTTTTATTTTAAGTAAAATTGCTAGAGACTCTACCTTTATGGTGTACGTAACGACTACCCGCATCGAAGTGTATAGCAAAAATAAAAGTAGTATGTACATAGTCGACAAAAGTAACGGTAAGAAAAGCGTGCTCGCCCTCGAGTTAGGCCGACGGTGGAGATATCGCATTGGTAAAATAGAAGTCCGGTGACCCGGTGCACGCCGTTGCTGGAATAAATTTCAGCTAAATATAGGTCGTTGTAAAATTAGATTCCTCCGTCGGAGTTGACGACTAGCGGCGGTCTACACAACTCCTGGACGTATCGGGACGAACAACTCGCTCAATCGGCTTTCTGCTGAAGCTTCCATGAGTCACGTGTGGCTCGTTTAACCCTTGTCGTTCTTCCAACTTTTTATACGCTTTATCATTCACCATTATTTTCCCCGTTACTTCTGCGATTTTACAAGTTTTCGATACGCTCTGCGATCGTTTTAACCAAGAGGAATAAAAAGTACACGAAGATACGCATCGTCGCGTCGCGTCGGCTCCCTAGAAGAGCGACACGTCATCCGCAAAAATCAACGCTAACGATGCTTTCCAAATGATAAAATGAAAACGCCCATGGGAACGATAGCGATAATTCTTTTGCATTTCATAGACGCACCAATGTGGAATTTGTTTCGTCGACGGTATAAATATTGTACACTGCGTATAATTGAAAAGAGTACGGAGAAATAACGAAATTACGTACGGTAGCTATAGCAGAGAATCTCTGTTAAATGTTAATTTTCTTCTTGTTCGAAGGCGATCCTTTCCTTCGACGACCTATCAGACCATTGGAGTACTAGATGTTACAGCGATATGATACACATCTTGGAAAGCTGTATACGTTGGAAATCGCGGGGTTTACCTTAAGCCGTAAATGTCGCGTTGCCTGGATACGTGGCTGGTGATTATGTTCTCGAAACGACGAGGAGAGCTAGCTACCTTGTCGCGAACGATTAATCTGTTCGCGGTGGCTACTTCCAGAGAAAAGTTTACATCGATTCCACTAGTCCGTTGAGATACGACGCGCGTCCGAGGATAGTAAGTAGGTACCCGAACATGCTGGTCGCGTAAACAGTAAACGCGCACCACCTCGTACGAGTTATCCCTCGAATAGATCTGTCGCTCGCGATTGTTTGCAGTTTGCAGAATCGCAGCTCGCCAACTGCGGTCGCCACCATTGGAGATGTGCGCTGTTTGCATAAAGTTGGCTGAAACCGAATTTAGGCCAAGTCTGTCTCAGCGATAGAACTATCGAGAGATTCTAGAATTTTTTTTATGGACTTTCGTTAAATATCGCAAACCGAAGAAGAGTACGTCGCATCCAGGTCCTACGCGTTGTTACGATTTTCTACGAAATTGCGCGTTTGAATTAGAAGTCACCGATACTTATCCCCACCCATCGAGAAACAAATAGCCGACATTGAAGTTGATATGAAAAGTTCGAGTTCGCTGGAATAGAATGTCGACGCGTTTGTACTCGATGGGTTGTGTGTACAGTGACAGCCAAAAATATTCAGATACTACAGTATGACTTTATGGCTCGATATATCGGTTGTTTATAAAGCAGTCGTCCCAATTATTTTGTTAATAATAAGTCGTATTAATATTAATAACAATTATCAAAAGAAATAACGTATTTTTGGCTCACAAAGATATTCGGATACCGTTTATTTTTATTATTTATTAACATAATTTAGTATTATAAAATGACTACGTGAGGGAATTTGTACAGTTTGTTTTAGAACACGTTTTAATCTGTTTGACGTATTGTTTAAAATTTTTTAAAGATATTCTACGGATATACACGCCCATTCGATTTGGAGTTTCCTGAATTTTCCTGTGTAATTCGTCTCGTGAATTCTCGATTCCGGATCAAAGTCCGACGATTGTCACGGAGATGAAGAATTTTGGAGCATTTATACAGGGTGATTGGTAACTGGTGGTACAAGCGGAAAGGGGGTGATTCTACGCGAAAAAAGAAGTCGAAAATATAGAATAACAATTTTTCGTTCGAGGCTTTGTTTTCGAGAAAATCGACTTTGAATTTTCGCTCGGTACGCGTTCACTTTATCGCGTCTCGTTATAACGGATCTCACTGTAGATCGTTGTCTCGATTGACGTTATTTTTTTAATTTTTTAAATCTTTAAATTTTTTAATTTTTATTCTATATCTTCGACTTCTTTTTTCGCGTAGAATCACCCCCTTTCCGCTTGTACCGCCAGTTACCAACCACCCTGTATAATAAACACTGTAGCATAATGCGTGCCTTATGCTCGGGGTCGTCGCTCTGACGAAACTTACGACTATTATTAATCCCCATTTCCTAAATAAATTTTTAACTAAATTGCTTTTAAATACGTTTAAGTAAAGATTTTTATCCGTAATGTTGTCAACGAGCACCAAATTTCCAACTTCATACGAGGAAATTCAGCCTCGGACCATCACGTTCACTCCCCCTTGTTTCATCGTACATCTTGTATTCTTGAAATGGATTCTTTATTCCGTTTTCGCTACACCAGAGTCCTTTCGTCGAAATTGTACAGAGATTAAATTTGAAAATATTACGCCTTTCCATCGTGACTCATCCTTAGAAATGAGCTTCTTTGCAAATTCGTTTCTTCCTGTTCGTCTTATCGATGAACGATCGTTCTCTAGCTACTCTTCCGTTGTAACCAGTTTGCCTGATCGTTTCCCGAATTGTTTCGGCCGAAACGTTTTTCCAGCTTTTTTTCTAATAACTAACTATTTTTAAAACACTTATTTGCGGATTTTCTTTCACTTACCGGATAATTCTGTTTTTCTCTCTCGTACTTGAAAGACTTGGCGCGCCAGTTTGCGCGATAGATCCAACGCAATTTTCGGAATGAAATCGTCGAATGATATCCGCAACAGTACTTGGGATTACACGAAGCGCAGCACCAATTTCACGATAGGTTTCTCCCTTTCCCCGCTGGAAAATTACAAGTTGCCGCATATCGACCGTCGTATTTTTCCTTTGCGACAGATTTTGGACAAAGTCACATTTGCTACTGAGGAGTAGCAAGAAGTCATGGACGTCTAATGCATCTCTAAATGCTATTCATAAACAGCGCGTCTTCTCTGCCTTCTTGGAACATAGGATTACGAGAAAGAGATAGAGAACAGAAAAATGTAAGACGTGTTCGAACGTTTTTATGAGCTGGATATACGACACCATTTTCTTCGGCAATTTTTCAATTCAGATTATACGATGCATGTGAATTTTTAATAATTAAGTTACACGCTTTTACTAATACTAACGAATGACGCGTTATTAAAAAAAAAATAACCTGGACGATTGCTTTATAAAGAAGCGAAATATCGAACCATAAAGTTAGTCATAGCGTAGTGTACGAATATTTTTAGGGGTCGCTGTATGTAGTCTACGTGCGTGACTCATTCGAGGAATTACTTTTCGTGGCAGACAGATTGATTTTCGACCGTCTGAACGCAACGTCTGATTCTATACACGCAACTTTGCATGTCGTTCTTCGATTGCTTTTCATTTCCGTTTCGTTTTTACAGAAACATTCTTTTATCGGATTATCGAAAATCTGAAAAATAGTGGCGACATTCACAGCATACACCCTGTAAACCATAAACTCCGATTAATGCGAGGTATCGTCGAAACAGTCGCTTTACAAATTGCTTTATTTAAAATAATGACGAGGCCCGCTGATTCCGTTCTACTCGCCACCTTATACGTATCACGTGCTGTTTCAGCGCGAGAACATGGTCGTCGAATATTTCTTGCGTTATTGGAATAAACGAAAAACAGGGAAACGGAAAGAGGAAAAGGGGAGAAAATAAACGCGCGTGGCGAGCGAACTAGGAAAATTAGACTGGTTTACGAGTGGAGCGCGTGTACGCGTATCGAATGGCAGGGTGTGGTCGTGGTCGTGGCCGTAGTCGGCGCATCCTCGTCGTTTCTAAGGATTTACTCCCGGAACAAGTTTCGTCCTTTCAGTTCCCCGAGTTTCCTTATCTTTTCTCCAATCTTTCGCGTTTCGCTTAGTTTCTTTCCCCTCGGACTTCACCATACAACCATCGAATTCTTATAGACCTTGCTGAAATTTTGGCGCTCGGTCGTTCACCGATTAATTTATTTCGCGTAATATCTTGCAAACGCAACTAAGCAAACTGAAAGGAACAGAGAGTTAACTCGATAGATGCGATTTCGTGCCCGAAGGTTCGCCGCTTCGAATTCCGATCGATTTTCGGTCGACGCCTCTGCAACTCGATTTATTTGTAGCGTATCTGGTGCTTCGGAATACACCTAAAACTATAGAGGTCCGTCATCATCCCTCGCGCTCGGTCAGAAAAGCTCGTTCTACCAAATCCAGTCGCTAATAAGCCCGGAAATTGATGGGACTCGAAATAATTAATGTCGAAGTAATTACTTTAAGAAAAACTCTACATCTTTTCCTTTGTATACCTGGGATCTGGAGACCGCTGTTACGAAGAGAACAGAATTTAATGCAACGAAAGATTCTAAATAAGGAGAGGTGCATATTATTGTGCTCTTGAATATAAATTTTGTTTTGTCGTCTAGACGTCTAGACAACGTCTAGAAAGAAGAGAACTATAAGCAGATTTCTATTGCTGTTTCTTGTTGCCTTCAGCTAGAGTTACAAGATTAACTTTTTGGTAATGTTCTTTCCTGTCGCATCTTCTGTCGTATTGTAACACTATAAGAGCGAGGATCTGGGGATCAGCATACATTATATACTTATACCTATACCTTTATTTCACTATATTTTTCTATTACAAATTCATCCACTCGTTCTTCTATCAGTCAACCTCGACAGTTAAAAACGAACGAATGAAAATACAATCGACGTGGTCTAATGGGCTACCACGATTCGTATTTTTAAGCATCTCGTGTACCACTGCGTCGAATGTAAAATTTAAACAAATAAACGATCGTGTCCGGAAATAAACGCTGGGAAATGGTACATTGTCGCGACCGTATGCCACAAAGTTTTCATCGCTATGTAAAATCACAAATTCTTTCGAATAAATGTGAAAACCGATCGTCCTTCCTTCCTTTTTCGGTTTTTCCCGATTAAAAAGCCCGTCGTATCTTTCTTTTTTCCTCTCTTCGTTATTATTTATCGTTTCTCCCTGCAAAGTTGCACGAACGAACAAACAAAACGGACGGATGGATAAACGAACGAATAGTCAGTATTTTAACCAGTGGATACTAATCGATAATCATTTTCCGTCGAGCCGAGGCGGAAATTTCTCATTTCATTCCGGAAACGTTCCAGCCGGATATTACCGAACGCGGTACAAGTGGCCGAAATGAATGTTCGACGATAAATCCTGCGTCGTGGTTTCGTTACGATGCAACTGTACAACTAGACTGCACGAGAATTCGGTTTGCGATACGGTCGTTCGTCCACGATCAGTTTCCAACTTTCGAAAATATCGACGTGACCTTTGTTTCGAACGAATTTATTCGTGTTCGCGTTTCATTAGGTCCCATTTGATTTCGGCTATTGCCTTCCATCGTTTCTAACAATCTTTCTAACCATCGTACAGGCCTGTGTACTTTAGTCGCGCGCAGTTTCTTTCTACGTACTTTGTTCGATTCCCATTCACAGATCTTTCTATTGTTACCTTCGTATGGATATACAGATACTTTGTTCTCGTCATAATCGCGGAAGAACAAAGAGATCGCTGAGAAACCATCCGCGCAGCGATGAATCAAACAATGACTGGATTATTTTTTGGTAGCCTTGAACGACTACGATTGATAATTCTTGCTCTAATAGTCAAAGTGATTTACACAGTACGCACAAGGTCGCTTATGCGTAAAACTGACCGGTGAAACAGAAGAAACGTAGAGTATCGCGGTATAGCAAATATGCCAATGTCGAAACGAGGATGCAAACTTTTCTTCCCCTTTTTCTTTTTAAAAATAACGCGATACTTTGATAGCTATCTTTAGCGAAATATGGACGTATGGCGAATAATGTCAATGTAAGAGCCAATACAACGTTAAGATCATTTACCGAGAGAACGGTTCGTTTGCGACCCATGATACTTTTGACTTTTTCGTTCCTCGTAATGAGTACCGCGCGATTCGATGAGAAGAAACTTTGACTTTGATATTCAAGATCGGTGTCATTTTTGCGATATCTCTTTTTAGTGGAAAACAACGTCGTCCGATTGAAAAGCGTCGAATCGTGCGCGAAATCATCCGAAACCATGACGTAATTCTTGAACGCCGTTTTCATATCGTCGTCTACGAAATCAAGCTGCGGTACGATAGCGGTTTTGCGAAGAGTAGCAACTACGTGTACGGTTGACGTGTGCCGACCGAGCTGGTGCACACCGATCTACGGATCGCTAATTAGTTGCCTGTTTTAGTCACGTTTCTCGTTGCAATACGAGACGCGTAGTTTGGTGGTTGGCTGATAGCTTTCAGAAAGTTAGACTTTTAGCTATCGAATGAATTCGTCGCAAAATGCTTTCAATAGTCGATTAATAACAGATAAAATAGAATTATACATACGTAAGCACACGTATACCTCGGGACGAATTGATACAACCAAAATCTCTATCTAGAAAAATGGTGTTCGTGTCTGCGTCAGAGCTACACATCTCTTCTCTGGTAACTAGCAAGGGAACTTCGGTAACCCGAAAATTCTGATTTCTTTGAAACTGCGCAGGCTTGTAGGGGATCTCGAAAGAAGTATCGTGCAATTCTTTTCTTGCTCATTTTCGATTCTTCGAGGTAGGAACACCAGGTTGAATGGAGATAGGTGTTACTTTATTTCTCTCTGCATCTTTAAAACTGTAGTCGATCGGGGTTAGGATAACAAATGGTTAGAATAAAAATTGTATGGTTTTTTTACGCTTGTTAAGACGATGCCATTAAAGCGATAAAAATTTGTCGTTTAAATAAAAAATCCGCTATGGTTATTGCGAAAAATTTTGAATTTCCTGTTACGTTGAAAAGTACGATAGCATAGATGCAGATGAATACGTTGAATATTTGAAACTTGTCGGATAAACTGGTGTTTAAATAATTTTAACCGATACGTGCATCTTGTACGCCCATCGTTGCACTTTGAACGATGCGTTGTATATTTTTATCGTACGACGTAAAATAACAATGATATCTGACAATCAAGCGTAAAGTATCCGGTGCACAGACCTTGCAAATTTCTTGCTTTGATATAGCGTTTAATGTGTACTCGCAGATACAATGATATTTCGGCATTTCATATCATATACAGTACCTCGTAGCACTTTGTTCACATTATCCGACTGGTTTAACATATTCATTCGCAATTACTTTACATATATTTCGACGTGACAGAAGATCGAAATTTCTTCGCTATAACGGTGGTGGACTTTTTGTTTAAACAACAAATTTTTACTATTTTAATATCATCGTCTTGTAAAGCCATTCGATTTTTGTTCTAACCATTTTTTTATACGTGCTATAGTTTTAAAGATCTATGGGGAAAATAGAGCAACACTTATCTGCATTCAAGGGATGTTTTTGTTCTGAAGAACCGAAAAGGGGCAAAAATGATTGTCCGATAATTCTCTGGGGATGCCCACGAACGCGAACAGTTTCAAAGAAATCAGAATTTTCGTGTTACCGAAGTACTCTTCTAAGTAAGAAACGAAAGAAATTTCATTAAATTCAATGTTCACTTAAGAACGTGTAACATTTCGAAAAGCTACATTCGTTTTGTAATTGCTAGTTGCAAGCTGAAATCGAACATCGTCGAAAGTTAGCAAACACATACAACGTGAACGCGTGCTGTTAG
Organism: Bombus huntii; assembly: GCF_024542735.1. Classification (NCBI taxonomy): domain Eukaryota; kingdom Metazoa; phylum Arthropoda; class Insecta; order Hymenoptera; family Apidae; genus Bombus; species Bombus huntii. The sequence continues at coordinate 17,736,721 of NC_066242.1, read as the reverse complement.
ATCATGAATGGACACTGGTTTCTATTTATGATGATATTTATAATAACTAGGTTACTGCCTTCCGCTATTATCACTTCAGATACAAAACGTTTAACTACGGTATTTTATATGCGACTCTACGTACCTAAGCCGTGGTTCTATTATTTTCGTTCGTTTTTCATGGATATTTTGCTCTTTTCGATTATCGACGATATCAAAAATAACATCTGGTTGAATACGAATAGAAGATTATTCTATTACACGTAGGATAATTGATGGAAGAACAGCAATCGATATCGCCAAATTATTTATCGAATCGATTCGAGGAATTTACATTGCAGTCATGGTTGTCGATATCCGCCGTCGATTCCATTGGGCAGCTTCCGGTTACGCAAGACGTTTAGGGTTCTGTCGAACGGTCAGCGGAAGAGGAAACGTGTTCGGAATAACATCGGATGTGAGAGAATAACACGACTGTAAGGAAAGGAGAATTCAGTTTGGCTGTGTTCACGCACGTTGTTCCTTTTCTTGGCTACTCTCTTAACTCGTTTTCGGGAGAGCCTCGGATGCGAGATCCGAATACGTAAAACCGATTTGGCAAATCGGACAGCTTCCTTCTTTTCCTTTCTTTTGTTTCTTTCCCTGGCCAACAATTCTCAGAGATTGTAGGAAAATTGAACAGTCGATACGGGCGATATTTAAGGCAAGCGTTCGCTTTTTAGTAAAATTATCGCGAGTTGCTCTCGAGAGTATTTTTCGCAAGTGGAGCAATGGTACGTTTACAGCGACTGCTCGAGTCGCTATTAGGCCGGGGCTACGCGAACGTTGGACCAACTCGACAATGTGTTGCATGGCCTGCGTTGTAGAAATACACTCATATACGAAAATGTGGCACATTTAGCGTTGTGTGGCTGCATCTCTACAACGTCACGCAGCGTTGTCGGTCTAACGTTCGTGTAGCCTATTTAGATCGCCTAGTCATTCTCAACGCGGTGTCCACTTGCGAGAAATTCTCTCGGAAGCAACTCGCGATACTTTTACTTTCAAGTAAAATACGCACCTTTATACGCAACTATTTACATAGTTCGTTTTTGACGAGGTATTTGAATGACCACTGCGTGGTCTCAGGTCTGACGATTAATTGCCATTTAACCCTGGTACATATGTACATCCAGGTGGGTTTAGCCAAGTTTATCCGAAGGCTAGCAACTAATGGCCGCTAACGGGAATAGAAGACCAGTTAGCCAGTATCTTAAAGCAAATGGCTAGGGGTGAAAAGCTAGCAAGGCAAAGAGACACAATGTACTCGCACGGAAGCTTTAGAGAACTGTAGACCGAACACAATGGACCGCTGCAGTGTCTTCCAGTTAGCTGTCGCCTGCTCTTCAATTAAACCGAGTTTCGTCCAGTTTAATTACCTCTGCGAAAGTCGGATACTCGCCTTTGCAACGTAAATGCGATCTCGTGGCTAGAAGATTTTTCATTTTTATTAGTTTCTCGTGTATGCTTGTTTATCACCGTAAATATTAACACCTTTATCTGGAATTTCGTAATTAACTAGCCCGAGTGACCGAGGCTTTGATTCGTGACCAAAGGACCAACGGTTCGATTTTCGGCTGATTTTTGGCCGATCTTCTCTGCAACTCGATTTATTCACAGTTGCATTGCGCTTCTTTCAGCGTGATTTTGCTGGTTTCGCCTAAAACTGCGATAGGCCCCTCGTGTTCACGAACTTATAGTTTCTCACTCTACACGTATGTACCGAGACTTCGGAGTAACATCTTATCGTTAATGCCAATAAGAAAGACCCCTGTCGCTTTAGAGCATAAGAATCTTTTAGGCGAGTATCACAACGATCGTCTCGATAACAATATCTTGTTCGTAGCTTCAGAGTACTAGAGCCTCTAACAAAAGCGAAGATATGCATACGCATTGTTATGACAGAAACAGTAGCCGCTAATAACCCTGGCAATTAACGAGACTTTACATGATAATAAAGAACAGAAGAGGACAATTCTCAATATCCGTTGTTCCCAAATTTTTAATTGCAAATGCCACGCTCTTTCTTCTGTAGAATTGTTCAACCGTACAGCCCCGGTTTGCACGACTATTCTTCGATTTTGTCAACGAGTCTTCTTCTTTCCCGCGCAACGTACATTTCTTCTTTTGCTGTTTCAACCAAAACTTGGTTGCCTCTTCTAAACTACCACATCTGATCCTAACTAAGATTCTTTGACCTTTTTCCGTACCACTTCTCTATAGATAAATTCGCCAGGTTTCCTGTGCTTACATCTTTGTATTTGTAGTCGTATCTCGCACTCTGTGTCTTTTCCCAGCGTCGTTGTCTTCGCATCTCTTCTTCTTTTATTGCCAAAGAAATTGTTACTCCTGGTGTTGTTCTCTGTCGTTGGCTCAGTCGCACCACTCTTTCTTAGCTGTATCCGCATTTTCTTCGGTGCATCGATCTTCCTTTATAACTCGTCTCTGTTTCCTCTTCCTGTCCTTCTTCCCTTCGAACATTTACTATTCGCGTTTCTCTTCCTCTTTCCAACCTTTTCTCGTAATTCTCATTGCCTGCTTTGCGAACTTTATTTTTAGCTTTCTCCTTTCTGCTTCCTCGCATACTGTGCAAGCTTAAAGATAACGTAAGAAATAAACAATTGGAAACAAGGAGCAGAAAAGAGCGGAGTAGCTTGTAAGAAGCTGGAAAAGTCGATAGAATTATCGAAAAAAACTTCGTTCTTCTCTTCGTGCCTTATCTTCCGACAAAGGAGAGCGATGGAACGGTCAGCAAGGACGCGTAAGCGAACCGGAAACCCGGTCAACGAGGTCAAGTGTCCAGTCGATCGGAGTGACCGTCGTTAAGAGACTTTAATTCGAGAAACAGCTTGCTGATACATCAACGAAGAACTCGTTCGATCGTAGTTCCACCTAAAATATCTTCTCCTGGTGTTTCTTTTTCCTTGCTACCATATAGTTGACTGCGGTACGAGTCTAGAGTCTTGTTTCTTTTTAAGTTTCTATCGGCGGATACCTTTTCATATTTTTTCCGAAACCTCGTTCGCTCGCTTAGTCGAGTCGCTTAAATATCTAGCGGCTAAAGACCATCGGTTGGACCAGGAGCATTTTCAATTTTACGGACAACCAGTTCTTTTGGTATTTTGGAGCTTGTGCGAGAGAGGCTTATCCGTGGATGAACAGGTGTATAGGTGTTGACAGTCGAAAGAGTAAACCACGAAAGATAGTCGTGGTTTTTTCTTGGACGACAGGTTGGTTGGCTGCGGAGGTAAGAGGTAAAAGCAAAAGAGCTACAAGGAAGAAACTCGGTCACGGCTGTCGAAGATGATAGCGTTGCACGGTTCCGTGTAATTGGTATCGCGACAGAATAGATGAATACCGTAGCGTGTTTACAAAAGAGATTGTCGTTGTTGACGTTAACAGGATTTGCAAGCGATAAACGTCTACACGACTCGAACCAGATGACCGTGCTGGTTTTTTCAACCCTCCCTTTTGATCCGCTCTCTCTCTCTCTCTCTCTCTCTCTTTCTCCCCCTCGTTCCCTCTTTGTCTTTTTCTGAACTGCTTTACTTCGTGATACGGCTCGCCGCGACAAAGGACATTAAGGACTTTTGTCGAAAGCTCTGGTGACCAAAAGAAGACAAACGCGAATAGATCTATCGCTTTTAAGCACCGCTGTTCTTTGTCTTCTCGAGTAATTCCACGGTGCGCTTGATTCGACGATCGAACTTGTCGAAGACTATAGAACTATAAATTACGATTTTCGATATAAAAATCTAGCTCGAAATTCATTAGAAAGGAAAGGTCAGATGACTGGACAGTGGTTGTTTCAGCGAACAGTCCCAGTCTGTTTAAAGTTTAAAGCGAAAGATACTCGAAGAAGAAACGAGCTCTTTCATCTACCGTTGGCATTCGCGATGCCATGCCACCTACACGCTTTAGCAACGTGACACAACGTGTCAGCTAGCCGCGAAACGTTTGATTTTCCATCGGGAAAGATAGTGATTACGACGAAGAAAGGATCGGCTTCCAATGCCACCGCATTCAAAACCGTTTCTTCTTTAGATCTGCTCCGTCGAGATTTCCTCTTCTTTGTCGAGTTTCTTTGACAACCCGACTGAGCGGGAAACCTTTGTTACGAGTGCACTAAGAGCAGGCTGCTTCGTCGCTGTTTTAATAATCTCAATTTTTGTGCGTCGATGCGGTCAGAGCTACCGAGTTAAGACCAAGACTTTGTTCGTGTCTTCTTTTCTTCTCAACGACCATTTTTCTCGCCGGATAAAATCGGTCGGAGTTAAATTTAATTCCGGGCAACGTTTTCCGATGCTACCGTCAAAGTTATCCAAACGTGGTGGTAATTAATTTAAGACGATATTAACGATGTTAATTTGACATAATATAAAATCAAAGTCGAGTAAACTTATTCTTAATTCGTAGAAACTATCGTGATCGCCGACTATGGAATCAACGAGTGTTTTCTAATTGTTGCCATTTTCAAATGTTGATTTAAATAAAACGTATCGGATACGTTTTATAGGTTCCTTGACATAAATCGAACAAAGAAAAAACTAGCTAGGAACGCTAGCATCGACCCAAAAATATCTCCACCGGATGACATTCCACGATATATTATCCTCCTTAAATGGTACTGCAACTACTGACGTAGCCGCGTTCAACCGGTTCCCAGAGTAAAATGAAAGGTTCAGGGAACAATGCCGGAGATATCGTTTTATTTAGTCGATGCTCGCGTACTTACGGACTAAGGAGTTCAGTTACGTGCATTTTGTATTTCATTTACTTTACCGGAGGATAATATATCGTGTTAAAAACGTACAAATTTCTCTAGAATCGTTTGTTTCTCCTCTTTTGAGTGTAACTCGATTACGGAATTATGGATAAAAAGATTTGCAATAATGTTTATCCTTTATCGTCGTTACAGCTGTGAATAGCAGAATTACTATGACGCCTTAAAATTTGACGACGATAGAAGATTCTTCCACACGACCATATTACCGACGTTATTTAAAGCTATAGCTCATCTGGACTGCGGGGAATCCCGTATCATCTGCTACTTTAATACCGATAGACGTAGACACGTTGTAAATTGTAAAGGCACGACACGACACACGATACAGTACGGCGCGGCGCCGCTCTCTGTTGGCTCGCATCGCATCACCCGTCTTACCTAACCTCGAACTTATCAAGGTGACCGGGATGCTCAGAGTCTCAGAAGTCTAGTCGTATCACCGACTGCATCTTGAAATTACTTACGGCCGATGCAACAGACATGGTTCGAGAATTTTGGCCCGAAAACGTAAACAAGCTATTATACAGGGCTATTATATTAAAAAGAAGCCGAAAATATAGAATAAAAATTTTTGTTTTTTTAATTTTTTTTTTTTAATTTTTCCATCCAGACAGCGATCTACAGTGAGATCCGTTATAACGTATCGCACGCGTACCGATCGAAAATTCAAAGTCGATTTTCTCGAAAACAAAGCCTCGAACGAAAAATTTTTATTCTATATTTTCGATGTCTTTTTTCGCGTAGAATCACCCCCTTTCCGCTTCTACCACCAGTTACCAACCACCCTGTATATTATATTTGGCCCGATCGTCATACTACAGGTTATGCCCGCAACATTTACGTTTGGTCCGATCATCTACTACGATCTATGCCCGTAATATTTACGTTTGGCCCGATCATCGTCTACGGGCTATGCCCGTAGTTGTAGGTTAAGGGGTTAAATATCAAATGAATTCGCATCGTACATGGAGATATTGTATATATTGGGTTGACAACTAAGTGATCATTACCACCTAATGTTAACTATTATTTATTGTTCAAAACAATGACAAAATCCGCGATCACTTAGTTGCCAACCCAATAATTAGACCGAGAAACAGCCGCTCTTTCATTTAACGAAGTGCTTAGCGATTAAAGCGCATATTATGCGTTATTCTTAAAAAAAATAATCGATTTTTTATTCTCTCCATAATTCGCCTCTTTCTTTCTTTATTCATCGAAGTTAAATACTGAAATATGTTTATCCGGATAAAACAGGGGAGTTCTCCTTAGGTATGTTTATTAGATCGCTTTTCGGTGAAAAATATAACGCAATCTTCCTAAAGTCACGCTTGCCTTTTCCTCCTCCCGCGAGTCGTATTTTTCTCCTCGTGTCTGTATGTTGCCAGAAAAATGTCTCTTTCGTCCTGACGAAGTGGGGGACGTACATAAGGAAGTTGGCGGCACACGTTTCAATTCTATTTCATTCCACGAGAATCGATAAAACGCGAAGAAAGAATACAACGTTTGGATACAAAAAAAGATTCGCAATTTTAATCCGATTAAAATCTCGGATATTTTAATATCGTTTTTATACAAATTTATCTTCTTCGGACAGGTTTCGATTTGTTATAAATTTCCATATGTTACGGTAGCCAAAAGAATTGTTTTCTTCGACGATATTTTCCCATCGAAATCATCTGGATTACTTTAGACATTTCTCGCAATCGGTCCCAACTGAAACTCCCTGTACATTCGTAAAATATGGAGAATTCGAGATCCTATTTATCAACAGCAAATAGGTTACACATAAATCGACAAGAAAGAATCAAACTGGAACTTCCTTGGACAAGTTACTGTAGGATTCAGGGACTGTGTCCTAAGTTCCAAAGTAGTCTAAACTGTGAACGCGCACGTACGTCTCGTCTGCAGCGAGTGCCGTACAATTTAAAGCACTATGCAAAGCCCTTTAGCTTTCCCACAGCTTTTCCAAACTTCCTAAGCTCAAATTACGAACGTAATTTCTATCGTTAAACGACTGTTTATACTAATTAGCGAAACGTTTGATCAATCTGATCTCACCAGACCAGTGATTGAAAGTGAAAAATATTTTGAGCATCGCTGTTCTATAATCTGTAAGAACCGGATTTCCTCAAATTTTGTATCGATATCGCAAATCTCGTTTCTTATTGGAAGAATCGAAGGTTTTTTGAGTCGAACACCATACAACGCGAAAAAGTTTTACCTCGAACATCGAGATCGAAGTCAGTTTCGCGGCTATTTTTCTGCGAACCTTCGACGATCTGGAGACGTAGAATATCGCTACGATGCTCGCGTGACAAGTCATTTTCGAACACCCTGTATATACGTACGTTCATCATCGTTGTACTATGGAGCTACTGTTTCTGGTTATATTCCATCTCGTAATTCCGCCTCCCGGTAAGATTCTTACGTGTAGGATTAAGAATCTCTGCTCGAATGTCGAATCTTTATATTAAGACGCTAGATGAAATTTAGTAACGATTATTATACGGCGAATTATCACGAAACACAAGACGAAGAAAATAAGATAAAATTTATACGAAAGATAAAATCGAGTTATACAAATCCTACAAGGAAAATTAATTAGGTCCGTTGGATCTTCTATCGTGACATTTTATAAAAGATACGATCGTATCTGGGAAAAATAGCGATTTATTTTCTTTCGGCTACGTGTACGATCTCGTTGACGAGTTGCAGCGATTTGTATAATAATACGACCGAGGCAGATTGAGAACCGCTGCTCGAGCCAGTGTAGTTCTCACTACTTGACTGGTATTGTATTCCGATTATTTCTTCATTTATATTCGACGCTTGCGTTGACGTCCCTTTTGCTCTTTTCTGTTCCAGCAAAATTATCTCATGAAATTTGGATACCTACCCCAGACGAATCTAGAGACCGGAAACCTTAGGACAGACGATCAGCTCACGGACGCCATTAAAAATTTACAGGTGAGTGAAATATTTTGAGGGTGTTTCGAACCTCGGAATGTTGTTATTCGTACGTCTATCGAATACAAAATATGTTTCTCCGACTATGACAAGCGAAATATAATCGTATTACGTTAAAAAACAAACATTTTAGGGCTTTTATTTCTTTCCATCCTTTGGCTATCTCAGCTTTCTTTCCTCTTGTTATTGTCCCTTTTTAACATAGGGCAGACTCGTGCAGTATCGACCAAAATTAATTCAGATTTATTTCGTCGGATATTGGCACCTTTATTCGAATGAACAAACGAATATGACAATTCTGTGTAACGTGTTTCGAAACCGTATCGTTTCTTCCATTGTTTTCGCTGTTTTCACACGTTAAGCGTATACGTTGATATTCCGAGCGTTAAAAGCTATTTTCTAGAATTGACATTTTATTTCTCAGGTAAGTAAACGAGCTTTTTTCTATTCCATGTACTACATTTAATCTATTAAGTGTAAGTGTATAGCCTCGGTCTTACAATTTTCTTCGTATACCGTATACGCGATAATGTAAAACGTTTCCACGCGTTTATCGTCCAGTACGCGACCATTCGACTATCGACCAGTGCAGACCAAATCTTTTTTATCTGTGGGCTCAATCTGTTGGCAATTGAGATTAAATGAGATCTTCGTCTAATCCTTCCTTTATCTTGCCCCGGTAGAAAAAAGAAAGAAAAGAGAATACGAATGCTGCTTTGAAGGTATTCCTCGAAAATAAAGTGACTCAGAGACGACGAATGTATAGATCAAGAAAATGTTCGTTATTTTATTTGTGATTCGTATAAAGATAAAAACGCGGATATGTGAAGTGGATAAAAATGTATATTCCAACGTCTGAATGTCCTTTCTTAGCATTATTAACAATTTAGGCCGAAAAATCTACTAATTAAATAATTGGCCGGTACTGGACGACAATTTCTTCAAACTATTCCTTCGAAAATTTCTTCAAATTACGACATTTTTGCTCTTCAAATTATCAATTCTCGTTATTGAATTTCACAAAATTAATTACCCTCCATTCGTTGAGTATCATTTGTACTATAAACTGGTTTCCGAGATTTTCATTTTTAGCGACTCTATACCTAGATATAACAAAAGGACTTAGACCGATCTGTACTGTACGACTCTTCCTTATACGTACACTTGCTGTATGTTGTAATAATTATCGTTAAATGCAATTTTAATCGATAATTGCCGTCAAAGATTAAATCTAAAACAACCTACCATACTATACTACCACTGCTATATCTACTATAATGCTTGCGTACTCAGTAGGTTAGTAAAATAAATATATTCGCTGACACTAAGATCTGATCCTCTAATTGGAAGTAATCGAGAAAACGCGAATGCTTTGAAATTTTTATTTCGCTAGAAAAGTTGAAGCCGCGTTGAATATAAGATTAGATGGTTGAAAGATTGATCCGCTGGAACAACGTATCTTTAGCGAATGCAGGGAAAAGAAGTTAAAAAGGAAACAGGTAAAAAACGGAGGAAAACGAACATAAACGTACAATTGAGGAAAACGACGCGTTGTTCGCTTGGCGAGGATTTACATAAAAATCGAGCTCGTTCAAAGTAAACGCGCGCAAACGTTCGATGAAAACGGTATTCTCTGCCATGCAGATAACGAGCTACAGTTTTCGGTAATGTCCACTGCCTCTTTTGTTTGGACGTAATAGAACTGTAGGAAAAGACGCTCGTTAACGCGCTCGAGATACGGCGGAACGGTAGATTTGATCGTTCAAATTATAAATTCCGAAAATTGCAAATTTCGACAAAATCGCGTTCAGCCAACCGGAAGCGGTAGACGAAAACGTACCTCGAACGTTCGATTACGTTTCTTTGGAAGAACAAAAGTCGATGAAACATCAAGATCCTTAATCTGCTAACGATACTTAAATATTAATTCGATAGATGATGGATTAGGGCGTTTTAGAAAACACATGTGTTCCATTATAGAACGTAAAATTAAGTCGAATAATCTTCTAGAGAAATTATTTACGCGATTATGAAGATTACGATTATGAAGTTAAAAGAATTTTTGCGCCATAGAAAGGAACGCGGCGTGGATAGTTGTGTTTCGAACGCCAGAAGAAACAGTTGAGTTATCTCATCCTGTTTAACTACGGAAAAAGAACTTTTTCGCGGACTTGATGCATCCTGGTAGCTTTTCGTCGCTCTTAGCATCGCGTCGCGCTATTATATTCGATGAAAATCACGATATCGTACAAATTTTTCTAGAAAACAAACACTTGCTTTGGATTCGTTTTTCTACACAATTTATGCATGTAGAAAACATGTTTTCGTGTTTATGCATGTTTCGTCGATACATTTTTCGCTTGACAATCGATCGAATTAAAGTTTGTATTTTAGAAATTTCCCTTAATTCTAATTATTTGAAATAAATTGTTGATAAAGAATTTTACTTTTGCACTGCTGCTTTGAAATAGCGAAGAATTCAGAATAGAAAATATGTAACGAGTTTCAACGATTTATAACTTCGGTGAGTAATTGCTAAACGATAACGCATCTTCTAATGATAAACGAATAATTAGGATCTTGCGAATAATTCAAATTAGATGCGCATGCGAACGATACCTGTGTAGAAGCTTTACCTGTAATTTACTTTATCTTAAACGTTATCGACTAAACGTATGATATGAAACATCTAGGAAATAGTTGGAACGTGTTGGAAATTGTTTTAAACGCACTTCCCTCGAAGTTTGTGACGATACGATACGAAGCGAAATGAAACGAGACAAAAATCTAACGCGAAAGAAACCGTACACGTATTCTTATTTTATCGAGTTGGTGGCAAGCGATCGTAACAGCGATTTCGTAGATACGCTAGTGAAACAATTTACACTGTAGCGTTAACGTTCTTCCTCTATCACTCTGTAGAAGAATAGCCACACGACCGATGATACTCTTATCGGAATTATTTCTATTTTAGCAGGTTCAAGAATCCACGTTGCTTTTCGACTCGTATGAATATCACGCGATACGTATGTCGTTGATCTACCTTTCATAAACTTTACTTTTATTACTGTACTATTATTTAAATACTAGAATTTACCTATCTATCTGCTGTTTGTTATATACCGTGGTGAATGCTCTGTACAGTTATAGATCTTGGCATGTTACACATAGAAAGTAAAAATAATGTTGTTATTGTATATTACTTTTCCCATCAGAGATTCAGTGGCATTCCTGTAACCGGTGATATCGACGAAGCTACGATGAAATTAATGAAACTTCCGCGGTGCGGACTTCCGGATAAAGTGGATCCTAGATTTACTAGGGTCAGGCATAAACGATATACGATCCATGGACAACAGTGGCTACATCGGAATCTCACTTGGAGGTAAGCGACGACCGATATTTTGTTTAACGTATTAGCTGTTTGCTCGACAAGTTGTTGCGTAAATTACACGTAAGAACGTAAAGAGAAATTTCGCTAGATATTCGTTTATTTCGTCCACTTTACACGTACGCATATATACAGGCAGCTCGTTAGAGGTTGCTTATCCATATCGCAAATACTCACTTCGATATTTCCATCGTCGGAATAACGAACACACCGGTACTGGTATTGCCATCGCCTTATCGTTCTAATTATCATACCGATCAGGTATCTCTCTCTCTCTCTCTCGTCACTGCAGGAGAAAAGAAGAATACGTAATTTGTAGTTTTGGAACGTAGAGTTCGCGTAACTGGATCTTTAAGCGTCAGTCGCCGCAAGTGAAAAGTAGATTTGTCAGCAAAAACCATTCTAAGATAATGATTCTGTGCACACTATGTGGCAATTATTCGTTGAAAAGCAGGACGTTTGGCCCGCTAATTGCCGTCCGTGTTACGCGATCCTCGAGATTCTCTGCGAATACAATTTTCTGCGAACGCATCGCTAACTGCACGGAAATGCCGTTGACATTGTTGGTCTCCGGCCAACGGCGAATTTGTTCCCCTCTGTGTGTTTCACAAAGAGTGGAGAATAGGAAATAATACGGTTGCAACCATGAGAACGACCAGCCGTAAAAATCACATTGATTCGTAACACCAGCGACGCAATTGCCAGGTCTGCTTTTCTCCAACCTTTCTATCTCTAGTCTACTGCTTTTACCTTCTACTTCGATGTAAATCAACGTAGGCTTGAGTGAGTATCGGTCGTGCACTCGAAACCAAACGCGGACGCGTAGTTGAACAAAACGATTTTAAGGACTCTTTTAGGTTAGGTCGAAAGTGGTTTCGAAAAACCACGTGAACGATCGGAGAAATATTTAGTAGTGGCAGTTGAGAGTGAATTTTTATTCTAAAGTTTGTTTTCCAGGTATATTTCTTTCGATCGCGTCGATTCGCTAATTAAAAATCGAATTTCCGCAGAGAAACGTACGATTGCTGGTTTACGACGATTAAGAGACGTTAATGCAAAGGCTAGAGTTATCGACTCGCGTTAAACGACGTTTTATAAAATGCAAAAAAAAATATTGCCAGGCGTGTTAACCGAGGAACAAACGATTTCAAATCGAATTATTTTCCATCGTGACAATTGAACGCATCGCACGAAAGCGCGCAACTATACGAACGAGTCGTGTTATCCGATCGAATGACAAAAGAGTGGGAGAGGGAGAGAGAGAGAGAGAGAGAGAGTAAAAAAATTTAATTGAAGGGGGACAAGTCTGCCACTGTTAATTTAATTATCCTGGACTCGTTACCATTCTGTTGTCTGAACAAAGGAAGAAGTCAGGGCTAGGTACATACATTTACGAGAATGCAAAGGTTGAATCGTAAAAAGGAGAAAAATCGATAAAAGGCAAAGAAAAAGAAAAAAAGAACGTCAAGGTTGCGGAAATTCCTCGTCTCTATTTGCAACTTTATCGAAATTTGCAGGATATTTATCTTTACGCTAAAGCGGGAAACTTATTTGCCTGTTCTAAATTTAAGAAAATGTTTGTACGTTATAAGCTATAATCGAATCGTAATTATAACAGGGAACATCCAGATAATTTACCATTGAATATGTGGCGTTGACTATCGGTGGTATTAAGTGGATTATTCGTAGTTGGTAATAGTCGGTAGCGATTTCTACGATACCGATTATGCGTGTGGCGTTAGGTGGCGCCCTCTGAACATATATTCCTGTGCAATTCTAAACGAGTCACGCGAGCAACTGCAACGAATAGAAGAAATGGCCGCGGCGCGCCGTGATATAAATTTCTCGTAGCAAGTGTAATAAAATTGGTTAGAGAGCGTTTTACACAATATAAACGATAGTTGTTTGGAAAGCGTTGCGTCGCATCGTGTGAGCAGTAAATAAATTTGAGCGCATGTCCGGTTTAGTAATCGAGGTAAGGTACAGATAATACAAGGTTCGTTAGTATTTAAGGATTCTAATTAGCGAGAGTAAGGGTTGAGGCATCGTTCGCCTTAATTGCTCGTTTTAACGACCAAAACCAGTCGCATGATGCGTCGTACGAAAATTTCGCGGTAATTTCGTCGGGATGTCGAGCACGACGATAGTCGTCGAGAATTTAAGGTCCCCTTGCCGTCGAGAAGAAGAGAGGCAATCAACGGTTGTCGATGAAACGACGCAGTGAAACGATCATAGACTCGTTAATCGATTCTGCGAAACGGCATATCGATAGTTGGTCAAAGAGAAGACGGTGTACGTCTGACGTAAGTGCCTTCGTAGAGTTGTTCGAATTATTTGAAAAAAGATCTTAAAAATTCTTTGCTGCGTGTTTGCAACGAGCGACGCTGTATCTTCGATAATTAAATACGTGTATTGCTTACTCATCTAGGAGTACTTTACTTGCTCTGTCATCTTGAATCGTATTTTTAAAAATATTCTCGATGTATGACATGTAGGATAAAGTACGTGTACGTGTACACGCGAAACTATTTCGAATATACTATATACTACTATATACTACTCGAATATAACTATATAACGAATTTCTGTTCGTTAATTTAGGAAACAATGTCAATTTTAGGGAACAGTGCTACGAATAGACGATACATCTGCATCGGAAGCGGTGGAACTTTTGTATCCGACTAATGTGCACATGGTGCGATCCATAGATTCGTTTCATGAAACACGAAGATAGAGTGGTATCTTATCGAAGAAAAGGAAAACGACGCGAGGCGATAAATTGGCTTGAAAAACCAGGGCAATGAGGTTTTCGCCGTAAAACGAGTTGTTACTAATTTCGAAGGGTAGGAAAAGGGTACGAAAAAAGTTGGAGCATCGTTCAGAATGTAGCGAGGAGAGGTGGTTCGTTTCAGGAGACGCGAGAGAACCTTGTACCGACCCTCTTACCCCATTCGCGAACCTTCGTCTCTTATCTTCTTTTTTCTTTCTTCTTTTTTTTTTTTTTTTTTTTTTTTTTGTGTGTGTACGCTTAGCCGACGCGGCGCGACGCGAAGCCGTGACGGCTAAAACGCGATCTTGAATATTAACTCGGCGAGATAATCTTTCCTACTAATTTGGATCAGTATCCGTTCGTTTTTCTCTACTATATAGTTGATCGGATCGATTTCGATCCGTGTCGTCGATTTTATACATCGAAAAATGATCGAATACCGAGTAATAAAAAAAAATAGAAAACTTTTTTATAGAACGAGCATTTTCGTTCTAAGAAACAAGTTTTCTCCGAACTGTAATTATTTTGCTCGAACTTTCCGTCGACCAAAGCTCTCTTCTTAAACGCTTATGGCTTAATTTAATGATTCTCTCGATTTCGATGACACGACCATGCTACGATCAAAGAAACGAGGATTTCTGATCGAATTTCTTTGCCATTACCGCGATCGACGATTGCCTCGTTAGTTTAATGGATACATTAAATATTAACGCAATATTCGGAAATAATTTCAAAATAATCGTATCTGGACGCCATCAGGATGAGACTCGATTAATCAATTCGGTACTTTAATACGGCTAACACGGTCTTGTCAGTTAAATTTTCATTTTTCTCGCCTCGCTTTTAGCAGACGGTCGACGTAAATGAAAGGATGAAAGCGCGTCGTTGCGTCGATACATTTTTACACTTACACGATTTCAGTTCCATTCGTTTAATTCTTCGTCGTATCGACGTCGAATATTTTCCAACGTTGTTACATATTGTTATTTATTGTTTCCTGCATTTATAAAAAGATGCCAAGTATCGAAGAATATTTGTAATTTAATTTGCATAAAATCGTGCATAAATTAATGGTATTAAACTAATAGTAATCTTTATAATTGATACGAAAGAACCGATCGTTTGGAAAAATAAGGAAGACGAAACGAGGGAGATTAACCGGGAACAAGATACTGCAAAGTTTTACACTTTAAATCACAACTCTCGAAACAGGTAACTTTAGGACGAAGTCGATGGATATCCGAAGTTCCGTGCGACCGCGAGATTCCAAAAACGTCGATTCTCCTTTTGACTTACCAAGCGAAAGTAAATAATACCTTGGAGAAAATGCTTAAAAACCGAATTGCTAAATTGCTAAATCGTAAAATATTATTCCCTCGAGTGCTATTATTTTACTGTTACGAATAGAAAAATGTTTTTTGATCGTTTATTAACACACCATCTGCATGCTGAGTCGATAATTTTAAGTAATTTTTCATGTTCCCCATATTGGGTGTTATTCTAGAAACTTGAAGGAGTATCCAAGAATTTCGGGAGATGTTTTGAAATAGAAAAACCTGAGAATAAAACTGCGTGGACTGAAACGATCCAGTATGCAAACGACGTCAGTAAAAATAGGGTTACGCTTAACGCGTTACGATATAGTACCTGCAAACGTGTATCTTATGAAAAACATACCTCATTCACCTTTTTTTTTTTATTATTTAATTTGTACTTTACAATTTGTCCAGCTGGACATTTGGTAAATTTTTCTAATTTAATTGCTAAATGACACGTGAATGGCTACCCCCGGTGGGATACCATCCTCGAGTTTGACTATTTTATTTCTTTAATGAGGTCAGTGAGGTGTTTTCTTTTTAGTCTTCTTTCTACCAGAGTTTTGCTCGCTTCAGCAGCCAGCTGGTTTGGATGTGTTGCCCTTCTTTCCTTGCATTTTTCCGTGTACCTGCCGATTCCTTCTTTGATCGTTGATATTTTTAAGTTGTAGCGGCACGTGAGTCAAAGGACGATGCGAATCGAGAGCGACTCGTGTTGTTGTTTTTGCTCGGGTCATTGACACCGTTTTGACGTACCAAACGTAGCGATAAACAAATTCCAGGCAAAACAATGTCACCGCTACGTGTAACCGTCAACCGAAGATGAATTAAAACTTCCCGGTACTCCCCGACCAGTGTAAACAAACGAACACGATCGTTAAGACGCTCGGTAATCGATTTGAGAATGAGAATCAGAGTGATTATCATGGAGCGAACGTACTCATTATCGCGTATACGCATAACGAGTAACACTTAGCGAACGACAATGAATCTGTACTACAAACAGTTTTAAGTATATTAACTACACTAAGTATCCACTCGTCTCATCGATAGATACACCAACACGTTCATCCGTTCAATCGTACGTTCACAAAGTCTTTACGTACATCCTCGTTTCTGACATACCACGGGGCGTTGACTATTGTTCTCAGTATCTTCGATCGTAGCGACTCTAGATTATCGATGTGGCTCATTGCTGCTGTCCCCCATAGCGGTATTCCGTAAAATTGGTTTTATTATCGTTCTGTAAATTTTTAGTTTATTTTCTATGCCGAGTTTAGAGTTTCGACTAGTTAGCCAATACATCCGTTTTCTTTTTATTCGTATTTTGTCTGTAATCGATTTAGTATGTTGTTTCCATGTAAGTCGTGTGTCTCAGTGGAGTCCTAGGTATTTAACTTGCCTTGTTTGCGTTATGTGCTTTTTTTTTTTATTTATTTATTAAAATTTACAATCAATTCTCGCATTGAGGATTTTCAGTAATTTTTTCTGGCGTGGCGCAGTGACATGGCTAATTATTTATAATAAGTTAATGCTTATTATAGATAAGTATAATTTATAAGTAAGTATTATAAATAAGTAAACATTACTTAATTTAGATAACTAATTGAATCTAGCGTTTAGGTCTAGCGGGTAGTGTCTCTTCAGCCTGCGGATCTGGTCCGACGTATCGAGTAGTCCAGTAATTAGGGGGTTTCGGCGTTTGTCGACTCTTTTGCTATATCTGTCGCTATATTTTGCTATTTCCTCTTTGACTGTGGGTATCTTGAGGTCGCGGTGGATTGTTTCGTTGCTGACATACCAAGGTGCATCTATAAGGATCTTAGCGTTTTCGATTGGAAGCGTTGAAGTATTTCAATGTTGGAGCGTTACGAGCGTGCCATTCAATTGGACATTTGGTGGTTTCCGTTTTCTTAGTGTAAATGCAATATGGTTGCATAATACTGGGGTTTGCTTTTGTTTGTTTATCTTGCTGCCATTTCTCTACTTCCGGGATGTGCTCTTGTAGTAACGTGACTGCTGTTTCTGGATTAGTGTGCCTGACTTGTACAGCCTGTGGTCCGCGAATGTCAGTATTTTGCTATTGGTAGTTGTTGGGCTGTGTATAGTGTGTATAATATTGGTCTAAGACGTTTCCTTGCGGTACCCCTAAACTATTTGCAATGGCTACATCACTTCCTGGCTTGGTCATCGTCTCGTATCCGGTCACCTGCTTGGCGTGTTCGTCGTCAGTGGTTGGCTCCTTCTCTGACTCCTTCTCCAAAGGTGCGTGTTCGTTGTCGGTGGTCACCAGCTTGTAGGAGGTGTAGTTGGAGCTACAACTGGATGTCTTTTACTTCAGAATATACATCCTTTATTTTTACTGCAAAGGTTCTGTTGCTTAGGTATGATTGGGTAAGTGGCGGATTTGTTCCGGGAAGTGTTTTTTGGTTGTTTGTAGGAGGTTTTCGTGGTCATGCCTCATTCATCTTGAGCATTATTTTCGCAGCTCGTTTTCCTTCTCGAGACGGTATCGAGAAACGTGGATGACTTTGTTCCCTGTATGGAATATTTCCTCGACACTCGGACGATGGAATGCTCGAACAATGATCTTCGTAATATCTCTAGGACCGCGAAAGACTCGGACAAGCTTCTTTCCACAGGGCGACTCGTTAGAAAAATAATCCATAGGTCTGAGAAAGGTCAACACCCCTGGGACCAAAAGGAAAATCGATAGGATATCTTGTCTCGCATCTCGCCTTCGTTTCTCGCATTGTCTATCGTAGGACAGACACGCTATCGATTTTGCTTCTCGCTGGAATTTCGATACTCCTTAATCCTTTGTAGTTTGATGCTTTATCGAAACGGGACGAACGTTATTGCGCGGTGCAACGTTATCGCGTTGTTCACCGAGAACTCGGCTAAAAGTGCTATAGATGTTATATAGTATATCGCGTTACTATGTATTTATCCAATTGCCATAGCTTGAAAGATATCACGAGGGTGTTTACTTCCCTCGGGTAAAACAATGGATTCGTAATTGATCGATATTCCAACTCGATAAACTGTAGACCGATGTTTCCATTAAAATTATTTTACGCCTCGGACGACGAGACCTTTTTCGATCGCGTAACATTTACATTCTCCAACGATACGTTACGTCCGATTTTCCCGATGAGAAGATAAGAACCATAGAGCAAAGTAAACGTAAATTAACTAAAAAAAAAAAAAAAAAGAAAAAATGTAGGCGTTTGCGAAGTTTGAAGTAGCCGCAGTGTATCCTCGTGCCGGATAACGCAAACAAATCGAAAGACAATAAGGCACCGTGACAGCTAGTAGACCGACGACGATTCCTTTGTTGAGAATCATGGAGATCACCGGTGGTACAATAGCGGCCAATCACGTATCCCGATCGAGAGAGGTGATTCCGTGTCCTGGACACCAGATCACTTCGCACCGGGTCCTCGGGGGTATCCCGACCCCCCCACCCCGACTCCTCGACTCCGTTCGTCTCCTGTCGCTTAATTGTCAGAAACAATAGAATTATTGTGCCGAGCTTGGAATAAAAGAGACAGAGAGATGAATCGACCGAGAGAAACGGAGATACAAACGACCAAGAGAGGGACAATTCGTCGAGCAACTAGAGGGAGAAATTAGGATCGTGTCCATTTTCGTCGCTGTTTCGTAGCCTCTGTCGAGAGAGCCGTATCAATGCCACTACGTTCGTTGCACGTTACGTAACATGTACCATGATCGCGTTTTGATCACCGTCGGTCTATGTAGTGTAACTGGTTAGCTGATGTTTGCGACCAATAATACCGACGCTGCTGTTTATTTTATTTTCTCGTCGTAACCATCTGTACGTATACACTGGCTGAAAACAATGTTTTCTACCTTCTAATTTATACGAAACACGTACATACGAAAACTATTTTCGTAACACGTATCGATCAGTTATATCGATCGTTTACGACAATAGCAATGATATTTTCCGAAGTAACTTTCGCTTTCAAAATCTAGTCGAAATTTCATCGGAGTTTCGTTAGAGTTTCAAAGCGACAAAGACTCGATCGCCGAAAGAAGGTTCGCAATAGCGTTGTTCGGTGTATTTTGCTTGCCTTAGTTTAACCGTAAAATCAATGCATTAACTGCTCTCTAATTACGATCTGTCTTCCAAGAACGTTATTTTATCAATTCGTGGTTCGTTTTACACGGTAAAAATACGTCACTCTTGAATTCAACGGCGTAATAATTATCTCGCGATTAAACAAACAGCCGTAGACTCGGTATTCTTGCATAAATGGGAAACAACCACCGCAAAAAGCTGCCGGTTGAAACGGCAGAAGATTCTTAATGCCCAGAGCCCCGTTATCGATTTACCGACCGAGGAAACGATTTCCGTAAGAGCACTCCCCTTCTCGCGTCTAGAAAATGATTTCCACTCGTGGTCCGCGCCACGAAGGGTTCTACTTTCGTTATAAAATAACACACACGAGTATCACCGTCAAAGATAACCACTATCGAAGATGAATTTGGATCACCGTTTTATTACTTTTCGATTTTATAATCGCGCACATATGACGATGATTCCCTCCCTCCCTTTTTTTATGATCACTCGTCCGAATATCGTTCTTTCGGAACTCGCAGGCGTGAAATACCGCCAGGAAATTTGTGTTCCAGACATAGTTGCCGATATGAAAAATCATAAAAATATCAAACTTAACGTTCTTAATTTGTATCGTGTTCTACGTAAGCGTCGATATCGTCCGACTACGCTTCCTCTCTGCGTTGAAGAACTCGAACCTTTTCCAATTTCAGACGTAACGTTATCCGTAAGATGTTTACGAATTAAACGTTTTAATTCTTTCGATTCCTTTCGTCGATCGTATCCTTTCGTATCGAGGAGAGAGTTTTTTCACGCCCCGAGGCTGTACCGATATCGGTGTAAATATCGTAGATACTTTCAAAGCGATTGTCGGATCCACGCGGTTGCCGTGTATTTACGGTTTGATTGAGAAGTAAATTATACTTGACATTTTCCGAAAAACCAATATCACGTTTGTCACACGGTTTTCAACGGTGCTCGAGTAGCGACGGAAAACATGAAACTCATTGGCTAGATGGTTTCGAGCACGGCTCTTCGTTTTGACGAGTTAAATTTTAATTAGCGTTTCACGCGGTATCGAGGACGTGCCTTCGAGTACGCATTCTTCCACGACCAAATAGAATAGATGACAGGTGTCATGAAAAAAGAAGAAAAACAATTAAAAAGAACAAGAGGAAAACATCGGCAACGCATTTTAACTTTCCTTTCCGCTCTTCATCCGCATCCTGAAACATTCTAAATTTTAACTTTCGGCTTTTACGATATATTTCGTTTATCCTCGCTTTATTTTCGCTTATTCTCGCGTAATATACAGGGTGGTTGGTAACTGGTGGTACAAGCGGAAAGGGGGCGCTTCTACGCGAAAAAAGAAGTCGAAAATATAGAATAAAAATTTTTCGTTCGAGGCTTTGTTTTCGAGAAAATCGACTTTGAATTTTCGGTCGGTACGCGTGCACGTTATCGCGTCTCGTTGTGAGTGAAGTGTTTCATCCGTACGGTACATGTCTGATGATGAACTGTCCTCCTACGTTGCTAATTCTTCCTACCAGCCATTGGGTTTTGTCTGTCCATCGCGCCCTTCCGACTGCTCCTTTCTCGGGGTTTTTTACCTGACCTTGGAATCATTAGGTTTACAGCTCGGGGAGGACATGTTATTCGGAATTTCCTAAAGAAGAGAATAGGCCATAAACGAAGCGCCACTCAAAATTCCGAACAATATTCGTACCAAGATGCTTTGATGTGTTTACCTACAAAATATCTGCGATTCGAAATAGCGCAATGTGCGAATATTAACCCTCTCTCTACTACTACAGCTACATCAAACACGTTTGTTACCTTTTTCGATGATACGACATATCCTAAAAGGTTCAAGCTCGTAGTAAATATAGCGAAAGTTTGTTAAAGGTGATAGTGTTTTAAAACTTATACGCCTCTTTCGGATTTGGCACTCATTAAAACTTCTTTGGATTTACGAGACGATACAATCTTTTTGGATCTAGTTCGTGTTCAAACTTTCGCGGATACTCCTGAAACTTATGCAATTTTATCACTTCAAGAAGCCATCGATGTGTTATAAAGGCGTGACAACCTTTAAAATGGAATAAGGATGTACCGTATTTGAAAACCGGAACGTATACCGTAAACTGGGGAGCACTGACAGGTTTTTATAACATTTTACGCTGTAACTTGATGATTCAAATATTTACGACTCTTTTAAATATCTTATTACGACATTGTGTCCTCGGTCGTTTTACAAGAAACGTAAAAATGCGTAGAATTTTTCATCCTCTTCTCTTGTAATTTACGTTAAGTACCTGTTCGTGTTACCTTGATTACAGAAGATTACAGTCAAAGATATAATTAAAAAGATTATTAGTAGCAGAGATCAGATCGAAGAAACTATTTGTAGAATGTGTTTTTCGGATATATCGTGTATCTCTTTGGCGTTGAAGGTTGGAGAGCCATCAGCGTCTTTTTTTTTTTAACGTATTTATTAAACATTGTAAATTTACCTAAAGTTATGAATTACATAGCACAGAATAATTCGTTAGAAGTCGTATAAATGTAGAGAAGCTTACATTACCGAGAAAGGAAGAAGGAGAAAAACATTTTAATCGAGAATGAAATCTTATACTAATCTAATCTATTTAATGCGTGGTATATTTATCGTCTTAATTTTCACGTGGTTTTAAAAGCACCTGTTGAGCCTATATATCCATCGAGTGCAACCAACAATGAGGTATCGTAGAAGAAAATCGAAACAAATCAATTGCAAGTAAATTAACGACGTTGATTTTATACAATTTCAAGTTTTGAAAGACGATCGTGAGTTTAACTTCAAAATGGAATTTCTTCAGTCGCGTTTATCCTTTGGTTAACTTCATTTGCGGATATAATAAATTAGAAAAATCGGCCCTCGCTTAGTATTAGGTTGTCCGAAAAGTTTCTCCCGTTGTACGAGGAAATAATGAACGCACAACGTTTTTTGTTTTATATTATTTTGTCGAATTACGTACGATCCATTTTGTTCTGTTGAGATAAACGCCGCGACGTTTCACAGACTTGGTTTCACGTTTGTATGAAGCAACACTGTTGTAAAAAGCACGTCTGCGGAAGAAAGACACTTTTCGGACAACTTAATACGATTGAATAGCGTGAAGCGGTAATTTCTGATTGATATTTTACATATAATGGCGTGTAGTAAAAGAGATCTTGAGATAATAAGATCGTTCGAAATCGACACAGAAAAATTGAATGATAACATGGAAAAACGTTGGAGAGAATAGTAACGAAGACATGGTGTTCCATATTTAAAGGGTGAGAACTGACGGCGATATAGTTTGTGATTTCTGTCTGTAATCAAAGAAGAATATTAGTTCCGACGTAATTAAGCGACGAGCAAATCCGTAATAAGCTGCTTTAGCTGTACTCCTTGCAATTTTAATTATTCGTTCTAGTCGATATTAAGCCCTGCGATTGTCCATTCAAAGTCCATTTAATTTCATTCAACCTGGCGAGTCGATGGAAACGAAAATACGAATTTCGTCGTGTTCGCTCGCGATCTATCGATTCTTTCTTTCTCTACCTTCTTCGACCGTTTTCACCGTTTCTTGCTTGTAGACACCCTTTGAGATTATCGAATCGACCAAAATATCGAATTATCGTCGTTAGACTTTCCCCTTTCGCGTCGATCTGGATGCACGATTCTCGAAAGCCTGGAATACATTTTGATACATTGAGACGGTTAGCTGGTTATCGTTGCGGCGATGATTTAGTTTGACGAAAAATTTGTCGTTTCCTCGCGAGCAACGTGAATTTCCGTGAAAAGTTGTATAAGCGAGTGGTTGGAAGATACGCACGAATATAGATCGTTTGGCTTTCCAAGGAGAACGCCGCGACCGCGTCGGGATGCGATAAATTCCGCTCCTTCTACCTTCTGTCGTTCGTTGTACCTTGTGGGCATTTTCGGATGTCGCTTCCTTACCGAATGATATATTAACTTTGTCTCGTGACTCGTCAGAAACTGAAAAGCTCTTGCTCTTTCGCTTCGTATCGGGCGAAACTAGAGTCGCTTATCCGCAAAACCTTCGTACGTGCAGCGAAAGCAATTAAGATGAGAATTATTCCATCGGTTCTCTCTTGGCAAGGCGTTACGTCGCGTCACCGTCGACTTGGCTGTCTCTTACGACGGAAACGAAAAGACGATTTCTGCGACAACTTACGGTTCCGTTTAGGCGTTTTAAGACATTCGGTTTGTCTCGAACACGCTGCTTACGCGACAGCGACGTGACCCCAGGTTCTCCGACAAATTTCCCTTCGAATAAAAATAAGAGACGATCGATCGTTCCGACTGCTGCGTTACTTTTATATGACAAATGATAGATGCATAAGGCAAGGATAAAAAATATAAAAACGAACGGACTATGTCGTTTCTCGATTCTGTCGGATAACAAAACAAAGCACTGTATACAAGTAAAGACTTATCGCGTCGTTAAAACGTAAGAGACGTGTAATTTGGTAACTGTTGGCGGAAGTTTTAACGAAAATGTAGATAAAATTTTTGCGCAAGATCGGCCAGAGCCGGAGGAAATGGAAAATTCTTGGAGGAATTCGCAGTGAATCAAGCGTCACCTTAATTAATCTTACTTTATACCACTTACTCTTTTTCTCGTCGGCCCTTTATCAAAAGGGCCGACCTACATTGCATCCGCGATGCAATTGCAACAGAAGCCTCGTTGTACGAGGCTACAGTGCCTCTTTCACAGCCTTTAACCTACACCTGGTCTCTTCTCGAGTGTTCTCGAACTAGGAACCACGAACATAATGCAACACGGTGTGTCGTTGCACAGATCTACTGGCTGCAACGTGTACTCTCGTTGCATTTGCCTTTTCCTCTTTATTACGTTACAACTAGATGCGCGTCTATCGTCTACCGAAACCTCTCACAATTCTATTCGACGCTGCTATTTTTCACAGCAAACGATAGATAGTTCCACGTTATTATCGATTCTGAAGATCTTGAAATCTCCATTTTTATTTATTTCTATTGCCATCGATACGACACAATTTGAGAAGATAATATCCCAAATTACGAAGACAACGAAGTATAAACTACGAAGAGAGCAAACTGTCGTTCGTTATCCGTTACATGATTCTCATGTTCTACGCGTTTGTTTCTAGAGAAAATATAAATAATACCAACTCCTAGACGTCGTACTTCGGTCGTCCCTGATGTGTGACGCGTCGAATAATTTTTAAAAGAATAAATTTGTGCGTTACGAATTACAAACGCTAGAGAGGTAAGTGTCGTAAAGATAAATTCGCCACGCGATACAGCGATTCTTTTGATGCTTTACGCTGATCGGTGAAGCGCAGAAAATGCAGTGGCTGCATTGTAGTAGTAAATTTTCAGTTCGAAAGTTGATTGGCGAGCGTCGATCGACCCGATACGACGCGACGCAACGCGCCATCACAGCGATAGAAGGCACGGAACAACGCTTCTATACGATCCTTTGGAACAAAGTATGTCGCTTCTGGTACTCGCGCGGGATTTGGCCAAATTAATTGTTTCCTCGTTTAGCTGTTAATAAGCGACATTTGGATTTATCTGGACGAATGTACAACGCTAGTGTTACGATATCGCGAGTACGTTTGTTCAACGTACGAGCAAGTCGACACGAGCCGAGCAACGTGAGATTTCAAAAATTAAAAAAGAAGTTCCCTGTGACAAATTTGAACGTTCAGCCGGCGTATTCGCGCGCGTTCATTCGTGTCGCTGCTTTAAACAAATTTATAACTTAATAAATAGCGTATCTGGAAGATTGACTCGAGGCGCTAACGTAAGACGTAAGACAAGAAATCGAGTATCGCTGCAGCGTATTATGAGAGCGAATATGAAAAATTTCGGAGCTTTCTCGGCTGATAAATGGCAGAACTAAAGGAAAGCGGTAAGGCTTATCTTTCCTAAGTATCCTTAGTTCGCAGTTTGTACTCGTGAGAAGTTGCTTTCAGAAGTTGTTAGTAGATCGTTTCAGATCAGAAACGTTCTTTAATCGAGACCTTGTTAAACTTGTTGAATGGCGAGAATTCTCTCAGCTTTTCAAGTTATAGAATTAACTTAAACTTCTCTAAATTATATCAGCCTTCTCCAAGTTCCGCGGTTTCTCGATTTTCGGCCTTCGCGCTTACGCTTTTCTAGTAATATATCTAATCTTCGTTATTAAACTTTAGACGTAGAAATTTAACTACTCCCTGCGTAAAGATTGTTCTTTTATTTGGACGATGGCCGAAGTCGAGGTACAGATTCTTTTCTGGCGAAATATAATCGATAGTTAAGAAGAGTATCGTGAAAATTGGCGATGACGTGGCTAGGTCGAAATATGCGCGTGAATCGGCGAAGCACGTCCCAGTATCAGTTGGGAAATTAGTGGAACGAGACCGACGAATATCGGTAAGGTATAGGACGGCTGACAATCGCAGTAACTTTTAATTTCTGCGTGTGGTGACTCGCATATGGTCGACGCCCGTTTCGTTCCCTTTTGATAAGGAACAATTATTGGCGATAGTCGGAGAGACGCCCCTCGTAGGACGCCCGCTCAAATATACCGGGTGTCTGGAGTGGCCGGCGTGTACCATCGAACAGGAAACAATAGGCTCTCTTATTCGCCCCTGCTGCTGGCTTGCGGTTCTTTGTGCCAAAAAACGGGCTAAATGCGCTATTGCACCCGACCTTACGCACGTCTACAAAGAGAAGCCAATAGCGTCGACTTCTTCCTTTTCCCCCTTTTCTTTCCCTTTTCTTTCCCCTTCCCTTCAACTTTTTCCGCTCCCCTGCAGCGATTTTCTCGATTTAATTTGTCGCGCCCGAAGGAACGTGCCAACTCGCCAATTAAGTTTCCAAAATCCTAAACGACTTGCGTTCAGATCGATCGTTCCGATCGTACGAAAATCGCAATTTATTTTTTCGTTACGATTCGATAAACGTCGTTGCGCAAAGTTTACTCGCAGCTTTATATCTCGTATACAAATACGGATGTTTGCGCCGAGTATTACGCGTTTAAATGTCGAAGTGAAAATACCGGATGTAAATTTTCAAGAAGAAAACGTCTTGACACTTTTACCGATATCGATAAAGCGGAAGAAAATAAAAATAAACGACCAAAGTATCGAATCGTAAAGTATAAACAGAATCTGAGAAAATTCGAGTTCTAAAGTAGAACGAGACGTTATTCGTATTGACGTGTTAAAAAAGTAGTTATATTCTTGGTAAAAGTCGCTTGATACGGTGTATGGTACATCGGTAACGTTCTTTAATCATTTCAAATAAGATAAAAACAGCTACTAGTAGAGATATTGTTCTTTGTGTGGTTCGCACAAAGAATAAAAATTAACTCGAATACATATATATATATATATATATATATATATATATATATATATATATATGTATGACTCTGAAATATAGATATATATATTTAGTAAATCGGAAATTAAATGGGAAAAATGTAATTGGAAGTTAAGTAAAGTTAAGTGATAAAGGCAGGTTGAACGGATAATAAGAATCCCGAGGGATGCTTTTTCAAAATCCTGAGTCTTGTAATCATTGGACTGCGAATAAGGACGCGCATGCGCACAGCTTTCCCCTACCACCGGCGGAAGTATACAGAGTCAGCGTAGAAACGATCTGGCTTTGCCTCAGTATTCCGCCGCGTCCTGTTTCGTCGATGTTGTGCTTGCATTCGCTCTGCGATTTCCGTCTTTTTACTTCCGTGGTAACAGGAGTTGTCTGCAACGTCGAGTCTGTGAATCGAATATCCACGATGACTCAACGTCGAGTCGTTCAACGTAGCATGGCAAGTTTTACATTTGAATTTTCCATTTAACCGCTGTTTTTAAACGCGTCGCACGATTCTTTAACTCGGAGTTATTAAGGTCGTGGTAGGTTTAACAATTCCAAAATCACGTACATCGTATCGCGAGAAATAGCTAGCGAAAATTTGCCCAAAATAATCGTCTATCTTTGGAATAACGTTTTGGAAAAAAATATGACAAATTGCTGTAATTCGGTTCTGATCAACGCGATAGATTATACTGCCCCCCTTAGTCGATTGTCTTAACTAATGCCACATTTGAGATAAATGAGATTTTAGTTATTATTTTCTCGATGCCGCTTTTATTTATTTTTCTTTTTTTTTCTATTGACTTTAAAGTTTTGGTCGTTATTTTCTTACGACTTACGTAATTTTTTTCAATTTCGCGTACACGCAGCGAACGTATTATCAGGAATTGTTGGCGATTAATTAAACGTTTCAGACAAGACGTTTTAACCTTATGAAGAAACTGACGACGAGACGAAAAGTTTTCTCGTAGGATACGGTTGAAGTCGTATTTAAATAATAACGAGTTTTTTTTTCGACGTATACGGCTTAAATGTAAATTAGAGAAACACAAACGCAGAAACTTAGACGTGAATAATTTAAACACGAGCGTTAATCAATTATAAATATAAATACATTACAATCGAAATATAAATTTATCATTCAGATTTAAATAAATGAAACGCAGGCATAGCGACCGTGCGTAACAGAATAAAATATCCTATTTGCTTTTCAAATGTTAACTGTTAGAATTATTTAACTTAGCCACTTTACCTTTGGTAGATGGTAGGACACTGTCTATAGAGCACTATAAATTAATAATCACAACAGGAAAACAGTTGAGATAAATTATTCTATTTCCAATTTACTTACAAATGACCACGTCATTCGCGTTCATAGTTCACATCGTTCGTTCGTTAGATCGTAATAATAAAGTTTTCAAATATCCGCGTAGATTTTACTTGCATCGTGACAATGTATTCTCAATATTATTGAGAATAACGACGATGTTTAGAAGAGTATAAACGTTTTCTACGTTGCGATCGCATTATTGTAAATTGTATTCCGCGAAAACTCGTAGAGTAGGAAAGTTTCTGAGAAATACCGAAAAATTATGTACCAAGTTAGTTGTCGGGAAGTTAGTGGGCATACTTGATAAAACATGGAAAGATTTTCCGAATATCGAGTAGTTTCAAATTTGTTGATAACGCAACGAATAGATGGATGGATTATGGAAAAGGAAATACGTCGGACGACGTCCACCTCTTTTCAACGATCCACTTCAGCGAAATTGCTTTCTCTTTTCGAGTTTTTAAAAGGGGTTGAAGGAACGATCGAGAAGACACTCTCTTTCATTTTTCTCTCGTTCCAGATTCCCTCGATTTCGATGTTGCAAAAGCGATAACTTTTTTAATGCAACTTTCCTGCTAGTCGAATATTTTCAAACGTATCGTAACGGTTAGAAAATTTTGCAATTTGTTCTTCCGTGTTAACGCTTAGCTCGGGAAAATTGTTACCAAGATAGGAAATAGGCGGAATTTGAAAAGATCGGAAACTATCTGGTCACTCGCTACCTCGAACAATTCGTTTCAGTTGGATTTCACGTGAAACCACTATCTGTAGTTTTATCCGTTTCCCCGGAAGACCTTTTTTTTTCCTGGCTTTTCTCCAGGGCCGAATAAAAATGTTCCATCGAGAGTGTTACTCATCCTTTTTGCTTTTATACCCTCTAACTGACACGTATACGCGCAATATTCCCACGTATAAACTTTCCATTGGTTTTATACCGTTCTTTCTCCACCGATCCTGCCTTAATTTCCTCGCGAACGAGAGCAACGGCTACGTCGTTTGGATCGCAGTCTCGTTACAACGTCGCACTTGTCCGATCCAATGTACAAGTACGTGGAAGAAACGGCTATGACACAATTTGTTATCCTGATTTTGCTTAGACATCCTCTTCACTGGCAAACGCGTTATCTGCGTGTTGTACAAAGGTCGTAAATATCACGCCTCTGACTTATAACGTCGAATCTTGCTCGTAACGCGTAGGCTATGCCCGAACGACGAACGTGAATACTTCGTCTAATACTACATCTAAATACTTCGTCGAGTTACTAATCTCGATTCTAGTTGGATAAAAATTAGCTGTGTGACAGCGAATAGTGAGATAAAACTAGGAATATTATATTTTACCAAGCGATTTCCAACTTTGTAATTTGAAACAATATGCGTTTAGTTTGTTCCACGATACGCGCAATGGTCCATGCATTTTCCGGATATTTTGAAAAGTCAATAGACAAAAAATGTATCGAGTACAGCGAATGGTAGTTTACGAATTTAATCGGCCGTGGCAAGTTCTCTCTCTTTCGACGTCGTTCGCGGTATCCTACCAAGATAGATATCTACATGTGTGTTTGCTCTCGTTATTACACGAGATAGCTCCTATCTAGATTAAATAATTTGTCGTTGTTTTACGAGCGATAACAATTTATTTCCTGCTGGGATGTAGTAATTAATAAAAATTATAGATACGATTCGAGCTCCTTTTAATATTCGTCGCTTTCTGTTTTCGTCTCCATTGAAAAGAAAAGTACGTTCGTAACAAACAGATTGTGTTAAATAGCAAATGAAAAGAAGGAGTAGAACGCGAAAAGTTTTACCGGTTATTCTATTATTACGAAAAATCATCTTCGTTTATATCGATATAATATATTTCTATATATTTGCATTTTTTTTTTTTTTTTTTAGATTTTCATATTGTAAATATTGCATATGCATATTTTTATTTGTTTCAAATGTATAAATATTCGCGATGTAATAATTTATATCGCTGCCAGCAACGCGTGGTTATTTGAACGATCAGGCCTGTGCGATCGTCTGGAATTGATCATTTCGATTTCTGAAACGATGTGTACATATTGGCCATATCGACGTGTAGGTAGATATAGGTAGTACGAGTGTGGTGGAGCTACGTGGATGTGCACCGTCTTTGGAGTACACGGGATAAAAAGCGTGGAGTAGCGTTCTGCCGTTTGGAAAATCGTATTTTTCCAAGTGTTCGTTTCTGCTGGCACTGAGAAAACGCTCGCCGTTATATACCGCGTTGTTTCATCAAGAGAACGTTACGAATTGTCTTAGTAAAAAATAGCAGTTTTTCACAGCAGAAATCTGAACGGCGGAATGCCGTGACGCGCGATGAAAGAGAAAATAAAATTCTGTTTTCCATCCTGTTCGGTAATGGAAAAGCTTAAGTCGCGCGTTTCTCCGACGCTTCTCCCCCTTTGAATTTTATTTTCCACGACCGGAACTGATAGAAAATTAAATATTTTTTCAGGTAAGTGAAGAAGCTGAACAAACATTAACAAAACGGTTCTTCGAATGCCCAAGTATTAAAACGCCGTCGGTGAGTAATTAGAAATTAAATAGTTTCTTCGTGAAAAAGATTTTCTTCGTAGTTTCCGATACGTACACGTATACAATATTATTTTACTAATTTCTCGACATTGTATGAAAGAAAAATACGTAGAATTTCGTTGATTCGTTCTAAACTACGAGCGGTACTTTTTTTCCTTTAGAGGATCGTCGTTTCGATGGTCGTGAATATTTAACGAAACTACACAGAAGATAAAACGAAAACGTTATTAAAATGTCTTCTTAAAGAGGAAATGAAACAGCAGTTGTGTTAAAGCGCGTTTCCAATAATTTGTAATCGCTTATTTCTATTTAAATGTTTGAAGGATCGGAAGGCTTGCCTTCTTAAATAAAACATTATCGAGGATGTACCGAACCGACGAATACATCGAGAGACTGGAAAGGCGAGAAAAAGATCATTAGGGAGGAAAGCTTTTCCGCTCTGGCGTACGCGTTGGTAATAGAAAGGGAAAAAACGATTGGAACGCACGAATCAGTAGCCAGGCTTTATTCCATCGATTTTGAATCGACGGTTAGAAAGGAGAAACGATGCGGGGAAAGATGCATAGTTATTTACAGGATGATGGATGCTACGCGTTATTTTCCCGTTCTTATGAAGCTACACACGGCAATATGATTGCGAAACGTGGCCATAATGAGCCATTCGAATGCGATCGATCGCTTGTGACTGACCTAAATATCCTGAATTTCTAATGTATCTTTTCAAGCATCCGTACGTTCGTGAGATTTTTCAACCGACAAACTGCCGCCTCCTTTTTTTTAGTTGTCGTTGACTTTTCCCAGAACTTTTGTTTCTTCCTTCGAACGTAATTTCACCTTTTAGTCTTGCACGAAGTTTTATTATTAGGCTGGAGGATACGAAACACCGTTTCGAAATAAAAGTCGTGCATATTTTCTTCGAAATATCGTACATATTCCTACACGTACCTGTTTGGACCTATGGGATCCAACTATGGGGAACAGCGAGTAATTCCAACATAGAAATTCATCAACGATTCCAATCAGAACCTTTAGGATCTAATTCTCGCATTGAGAATTTTCAGTAATTTTTTCTGGCGTGGCTCAGTGACATGGCTAAATATTTATAAGTTAATACTTATTATAGATAAGTATAATTTATAAATGAGTGTTGTAAATAAGTAATTATTACTTAATATAAGTATCTAATTAAATCTAGTGTTTCGGTCTAACGGGTAGTGTCTTCAGCCTGCGGATCTGGTCCGACGTATCGAGTAGTCCAGTAATTAGGGGGTTTCGATGTTTGTCGCGATACCTACAGTTAAAGAAGAAATATCCAAATTCTTCTTCTGTGAAGTGTTTCTTCGCAATTGCGTCTCCCCGCGATTGGTCGAAAATACACGTAACATAAAAATTAACAAGCACCGAAACCCAATCACTTGACACGACGGATCAGATCCGCAGGCTAAAAAGACGTTACCCTGTAGATTTAAACGTTAGATTCAGCTAGAACCAAACATACGATAGTCGTTTATTATTCACGTTATAGTGCCACGCCAGAATAATTTACTTATAATTCTCAATGAGAATTGATTGTAAACTACTTCCAAATAAACAAAAGAAAAATATTGCTACATATTAGTCAAACTAAATTCCAAAGTGATTCGATACACTTAACCAACGACTGTAGAGCAATTTCATCCTTCTATATCTGTGAGAATTACTAGTTTCAGACTAAAAATTAAAATTAAATTAAAAGTTGAAGGAATTTATGAATGAAAAAATTGTCGAAGCGTAATAGAGTTTGGCGGTAGTTTCTGCAAATTTACATATTGTAAGACGTGGATCATTGTCCGTCGCGTGTTTCATAATTACAAATTCCGTGGTAGATTTATGTAAAGTTTAAAGTCGGACGAACAATCGGAGGTAGCGGTAACAGTGTGACTCTTTTGCGAGAAAGCACGGAAATCGATCTTAAGAAGGAATTCCATTAAAATTCGTAATCTATCGGCGAAGAGGACAAAGTTCGAACGTCGCTCGATAATCCTGTAACAGGTCGACAAACGAGAATCGAAGACACGCTGATGAATCTTAAAGGTTGTCGAACAGCTACCGAATTTATAGGAACTAATCTACAAAAAGTTTTGCCGCCAGACCAAAGTAAAGTCGAACCTCCTACGTCCGCCTATTGGAAAAAGTAGATCTTTTGCTTGGCGTTTAGATTAACCAGTTGCAAATTCGTCCTGGTACTGTTACACAGGTACTAGAATATGGATAAGATCTATCTCTGTCGCGAATGAACGAAAACGAGTTTCAATTTCGGATCGGTGTGTACGTTCGAGTATACACGGAGCGTTTATGCGAATAAAACGTTTATAACGTTTTATCGACTAGCTGAACGGAAGTATTCTTATTTGCATTTGCTTAGTTTTCATTTATACGAGTAATTACGAGTGGTTAGGATGTGATCTCGTAGCTGAAAATTACGCGCATTTCGCTATCGGTAGACGATCGGCGTATTCGAAAGGTTAAACAAATTTGGTCATTTGTGCGGCAATACGCGTTTCCGTATCTGGATCGTCACAGACGGAAGAAAATTTGATTGGCGTTGAGAACGTAACAAAATCGCTATTTTTTGGTTTCCTGGAAAACGAACTAGATGCGAATGCGAGCGTTTTGAATGGACGGGTTATTGTCAATTTGATAAGAATAGCGAGTTTAATATCTCATACCTTTTGTGTTTGCCAGTGCTTGTAAATTTATTCGAAAGCAGTAGAGAGCTTTCACGAGATAACGTTCCATTTTTTCTTCTTTGGGTAGAAGGAAGCGGCGATTGAAATTTCATATTGAAATTTTTTGGTGTTG
The DNA here is from genome assembly GCF_024542735.1 of Bombus huntii. NCBI lineage: Eukaryota > Metazoa > Arthropoda > Insecta > Hymenoptera > Apidae > Bombus > Bombus huntii. The sequence goes on along the minus strand of NC_066242.1, from coordinate 17,703,254 downwards.
GAAACTGTCCAGAATCGAAGCCGAGTCTTTCTTGCACGTGATTTCCGCCTCGATGGAAATCACGATTTAATTCGACTGCGGTGAATACAGACTACGAAATAAATTTTATACTATAGGTACATTTTATTTAAAAGATCGCACGAATCGAACATTATCGCGTTAAATCTAATTGTTCCGCGTCGCGATATAAATTTCGTTTCAAAAGTTGAAACGTAAGAGGCAACTTATTTTCCAGTCGCTAGAAAAACATTAATTTCGCAAAATAAAATTTATATCGATACGTAGTACGGTTAGTCGAGCGAACGAGTAACGAAGTAAGTCGGCAAATTAATTGGCTACCTTAACTGGTTAAACGTTTTGATCATGGGCTTGACGTTTCCGTTTTAATCGAGTTCTTTTATTTCGTTGATTCCCGACCAATTGATCAACTAGCCGATGTAATAATCGCTCCACCGATCTATACGATCGCAATTACGTGGACGAATATGCGCCCGAAAACTCGATTAAGCGTAAAAATTTGTTTACTCGTATTTGCAAGTTGAACTGTTGGCTCGATCTCATTTTCCTTTAATTTTCGTGCGATATCCCGCGGATAAACGTTTCAAATACATCGAACGCGTCGAATTAACAACTTATCGTTCGAATAACTTATCGGCGATAACAATAGCTTGTAACTTAACGTTATAAACTTTAATTTATCACGCAGCATTACGAATTCCATAGATTTCCTTTCTCTAAGGAATGAAACGCGAATCGAAGTGCTAGTGTTAGGTGGAAATTTTATTCGACGATACATTACGTTTGACGTTTCATCAATTACTTGGTTCGATCGATCTTGGTTCGCTTTTTCATCGACGAATTGCTATGATAGTACGATTAATCTTTTCAAGACGGAGACGCGAGTAATCTTGGAAGACCAACTCCGATACAATGTACATATACACATCGCAAGAATTATTACGTTGTCATATTTATTTTATTGGAAATAATGATCAGCACGTGCCGATCGAGAACCGAAGTTAATGTGCAACCTTTCCAACATCATCAACATTGAAGTTCGTGTAATCGTTTCGTGTAAATAATTCGTGGTTGGTAACTGATGGTACAAGCGGAAAAGGGGTGATTCTACGCGAAAAAAGAAGTCGAAAGTATAGAATAACAATTTTTCGTTCGAGGCTTTGTTTTCGAGAAAATCGACTTTGAATTTTCGCTCGGTACGCGTCCACTTTATCGCGTCTCGTTATAACGGATCTCGCTGTAGATCTTTGTCTCGATGGAAAAATTTAAACAAATTTTTATTCTATATTTTCGACTTCTTTTTTCGCGTAGAATCACCCCCTTTCCGCTTCTACCACCAGTTACCAACCACCCTGTAGATTATCGTCGTTCCTCGTTGGATACAGAGGTTCGACATTTTCTTTCCTATTTTATTTTGGATATTTCGTCTCCCTTTTCCAAATTTTTGTAATAATTAGAGCTTCACGCTCGTAGAGCTAAAGCCGAATTTACACTGCTTCGCTTTGGAGGAACACGGTGGATGAACGCTGCTCTCATCCTTGTATCGTACGTAGATGGGACGAGGATGAAAACAGCGTTCATCCGCCGTGGATTTCCATCGGCGTTCCTCCAAAGTGAAATAACGCAAATTTCGCTTAAGTTGCCTCTTTAAATTAAACGAGAATTCGACGCCAAGCGCTTTTTTCTTTATCGTTTGCAAAGTTATAGAGGTTACCGTGTTCTGGTTTTTCATAGACGATTAAAAACTTGAAAATCAGTAGTCAAAACCGAATCGTATCTACGAGTATATTTAACGAAACGACAATCGTTCGATGATAATCTATTATACATATATACATACGTTTATTAACGCTTTCTTTAACGTACGCAAAGTTTAACGTATTAAGAATTCTTCCTTTTTCTTTCTTTTTTCTTTTCTTTTTATACGAGAATCAGTAGATCAAAATACGAGCAGTTTTCTAGGAAATTGGACATTGTACAACCATAAATACTTTTTATAGTCGGTGTAAATCTTGCGAAGGCTGCGCGTCTTCCCCTGCCAGTTCTTTCCACAAAGGACGTATTACGAACAAGTAAAATAGCTTCGCGTCTTTCAGAAGCTCTTTTCTGCTACACGGTTGAAACGGAGGAAGAGGGGAATAATTACGAGTGCATTGCGCCGGTGTGGAAAGCAGAGATTAACAAACAGAAGAGGTTTCTCTATCCTCTCTCACCTTTTCCACTCGATATCGGATATCGTTTATCGAATGAAATAAGATTCGTTTCCATCTCTTTCTCACTCGGAATTGTCGTTCGTTGAATAACGCTCCAATGTTTAAACCTATTTACGATTCGTCGTAGTTCTTTCGTACTTACACGAATACGTCCAGAGAATATGCCAATAGCGTGGAATTTCATTTGTAAAACACTTTTTTCGTTTTAATATCGTATTGCTTGAAAAGCATCGAAGAAAGATTATCTTTGGTCGATGAGCAGAGAGGAGATGCTTCGAAATCGATGAAATATCCAATTGCGATTTAAACGCGATAACGTGGCACGGTGACACACTAAACTAGCTTGTATTAAATAGTCTGAAACGTTCAATTTAATATCAACTATTACTCGGTAATTCGGTTCGTAATTACATCTTTTAATTCTCATAACGATGTTAAAACAGTGCGAATTTTGACGCGAAAATTGTCTCTTTCGACAAGAGCTTAAAACCCTGCGCTTTTCTCCTGAATTCTCGTGGAAACTTGGTGCCGCTTTTTCAGCCAATTCGAACATGGCCGCGGTAATTCTGTTAAGCTTAATTTTCCCGCTTGTCGAGTGCCGCTTCGAAGCTTGTTAATTGTTTTATTAAGGCTATTATGTGCTATTTAGTCGCGTACTTTCCACGCAACTTTCGCGTATTCCAAATGTTCGTTATTTGTAAACCATCGAAAATACGCGATTATCGCGAAAAAGAACAACTAAACTGAAATAATACTGCCCCGTATATCCAGACGATCTGAAGATCATCGGATTCTTCGTGGAATATTAACAGGAAAATTGGCTAATTATTTGGAGGGCGGTTAACTTTGCTTGCTCGAACTGTTGAAATCGAGCGAGTCTGCCGGTTCGTCGAGTAATTCGTCGCAAAACTGTTGTAGCAATTGTTTGGCGGATGAAAAAGCTGGGCGAAGTAATGGAGCCGAGCGAAGGAAAACTTTCTTCGCGAAGAGTTGTTCAGGTTGGCGAGAGAACGAAGCGAGAAGCGCACATGTGTCGGATGACAAGGAGTATCTTCTTGCGGGTAGACGACCTAATTAGTTGAAAGCCTACGTTAGCCGCGAAGCTGCGAAGGGTCGTCTACCGGCGAGGGCTTTCAATTTAATTTAGTCGTTCGTTATTGCGTGCCTTCGGCGGGCTACGCTGCGGCCAGCCTGTTCCGAGGTTGCTCTTTCCAGCCAGGTAAATCTGCTTTAACGCAATGTCTCCTCGCGACATCCATACGCCTGTGTGACCATCAATTTAGACGCTTCTCATGTGCCACTTCGCACCAAGCTTTCAGTCCTGTGCGTCCATTAGACTCGCGTACCTCTCCCGTTTTCTCACGTCTGACTCGATTAGCTTCCACACCCGCACGTTCTTCGAACCCCTGTCGCACCAATTTAAATAGATTCCACTCGTTAGACGCAGCACCGATCTCTTTGCTTTTCTGCTTTTCGCTTCATTACCTTTAAACTCTGCAATTCCCAAGGGAAAAGAGATCTCGTTCGATTCGCCAACGAATCGTTCCGTTGTATCATCGATACGTGAAAAACGTTTTCGACGGTCGTGGAAATATCGCCGTTATCCGTCTCGGAAGATCGAAATATTCGTACGCTATGTATTCCCGTAATGAAAATTCTAATTTGTCACGGACATAAATACGTCGGTGCTGCCATCGTTGGAAAAAGAAGAAAAAAAGAGGAAGACGGAGTTTTCCCCGATTTCTCGTCGCCTCGTAATTCTTCGTCTCTCTTTTGATCGTTAGTCGCGTCTAGATATTTTTTCAAGCTCTTGAAAGGGCGGTCGCGTGTGAGGGCAATCACCCTTAAGTCTTCCAAGACTGAGGCGGGACTCTCTTTAACGAGTATTACGTTAATTACGGCTGCTGCCGTGGCGATCATTAAACTCTTCTATGCCAATGCAAGCCGATATCGCGGGACTGACGAATTTTTTCTTTACCGGAAGTCTCGAATGCTGATCGCGTAAATACGCGCTCTTCTATCCATCCTAGACGTTTATATCCCGTCGTGGAAAACAAACGTTACGACGATGAAGATTTAAGTACAAAGTGTTCCGGTTATAATACGATCAGGACCAGGTGATGATTCAACGGCGAAGAAAATAAATGGAAATCGTAGACGCACTCGGCTAAGAATTAAACCGATACGCGCGTACTCGACTAATTGCCGAATTCCATATTTTCTCGAATTTCGATTTTCCAAACTGAAACTTGGGAGAAGAGACGTTCGATACGCTCTGATAGCCAGCGAGACAGATTCGACTGTTTGAAACAGTTGGCGCGATTCATCGTCCTTTGAGGTTAATGGAGGCGAGGCTGCGAGAGTCAAAGGTTAAAAGATCGATTTAAATAAGCGTGAAAGAAACGAGGGGAAGGATGATATTAATTAAAATTCACGCACGCTTCCTAACAGAACTAGGAGCAGCTTTGTTGCTGCGAAATGAGCCAGCCTGACGCAGGTATCACCCGACTGACATTTCTAAGGGTTCTACAGGAGTCTCTTTTCCTTGCCCTTCCCTCCTTTTCTTCCTTTTTTTTCACGTCGCCGAGTGCAGCGGCGGTGTTGCATTTCGTGATCAACGAGGAGCACTTTCGGTGCTCGAAGGGAGACACCGGGAGTACCCTTTCAGTCGGGCCCTGAGTAGACGGTGTTGAAATCGTGCCGGACGAGGGAACACCCTCTCGCCGATGAAAGTCGACACCTAGTCGTCGAGGAGACAGACTTACGGGGCTTTTGTAACGACCGCGCCTGGAAACCCACCGGACTCGGTCTGCCGTATCGTCTAGTTAATTGGAAGAAAGCGTCCAAGTCGATGCGAACGGACATTTGCATTTTTTACGCGGCATTTCACGCGTCGCGTTCGTAAGCCGTATCGCCGTACGCTTCTTTGATTTACACGGTGGCCACCAACTCCGCGTCTCAAAGATCTTCCTAGGAAACGTAGGAAATTTCGAAACGTGCTTCTACCGTTTTATTCGTTGCGACCGTGTGTCTTAATTTTCCGTAATCGCGCGAAATTTATTACGCGAATCGTGCGTTATCTCGCGACAAAGTTATCGGCGGATGAACGCAACGCGAATTACGAACGCGTTTCAAAAGGTTTAATCGTAAAAATCCATAAAACGATCGTCGTTATGGTGCTAAAGGTAGAAGAGAAATTCAGCCACGATTAAATATTCCTTTGTAAGTTTGGAGGAGGAACGACTTGGCCGATCTCCTCTAATCCATTTTAACCGTGCCTTTTAAAGAGGCATTTCCAACGAAACGTTCTTTCGCGGCTTCTATTATGCTCGGTCTTGTTATCTTCGGGCAAAGCGTGGACAAATACATGTTGACCCTTTTCTTTCGTCGCTCTTGTCCTCTTTTTAGCTGCCCGTGTTTTCCTCAGCTTTTTGACCCTCGACCCTGTTTGTCCGCTTCCTGTCCGTTTAATATCGTCACCACAAAATCGATTCCTTTCCTCCTTTTTCGCGCGTTTGTCTTCCTCGTATCGGACACTCGCCTCGGTTTTTCCACACCGCCGAATGCTTTCTTACTTTATTCGTCTTATGGTTGCCTCGCACGTTTTAAAGATACAACGAAACTATGCATCGAGATAGAATAATGCGTTCGCAGGGTAAAGCAAGATTTCACGTCCAAGCGAGCGAAAACAGAGATCGAACGTGGTGATCTTCGTTACAAAGGTTGGCGGCGACGGTCGATGCGAGCTACCGTGTTGTATCGGCTCGCGCGTTTTCGATGAATTATAACACCGCGTGACGCTTCCAGGCTGCTTCTCGCTGCTGTGTAAAAAGAAATGCATCGAACGCGTTCGCGAAAGTACCTAACGCTTGGAAAAGATTTCAATTTACCTCACCGATAGAAACGTCCGTTGAAATACACAGACTGTCGTTCGAAAAGAAGATAAGAACGAAACTTTAAGCCCGTCTCAATTAATTTCCTCGATCGGATATTCTTCGATAGCTCGTATAGCTATCCGTGACGATAGCCAATCGATTTCTCTCGGTCGACGGTCGCTGAAATCTCATTTGCTTGTTCTTATAATCCAAGCGCTCCGATATCATTGTCTCCGCGCGTTCGTTTCGTTTCTTGATCTTCTGGCGGCGTTCGATTACGCGGTTCCCTCGGGAGCCTCGCTCGGTTAATCTCCTTAGCTCCAACCTCGCTCCGTGCGTTGGTTGTCCCCTTTCCTTCGTCTGACACTCGATGAAATTCACTTGCGTTTCCCGTACCGGAAATTACAGCCGAATGCCTGTTCGTTCGGTTGTTCGCGCGATAAACTTCAGTTAAGCAAATCGCTCTATGGCCGTTAGAAGACACCGTTTGAGTCGCGGTGTAAATCCTTTGCAGACGTAGGTGGTCCGTTTTCGCAGCCGTTGTACGATGCACGCGTGAAACCATTCGTTGCTGGAATTCGTTTCATCGTCGTTGGAACTTGTTCGTGGTCGTTTCGCGCGAAAGTATCGAAGAAAATGCTTGAGAATGCGGTTAATCGCGATTCACGCGCGTATGGACGCTTGAAGAACATCGTTCGTCTATGCAATTAACGATTCCATCGAATCGTGCTTTTGTATCTACGTCGCGTGGGGGAATTCCATCTTCGAACATGGTTGTGGAAAGTGAAGAATGAATCGGAGAGTGGAAGGAACATAAAGCATAGAGGAGACGGAACGATCGCAGAATCAGACATCGACGAAGCATTTGGAAAGTGGCGGCCACGTGGACTCACTCAACCTGGGTGTGATGCTTGCCTGTACACCAGGCCCTAGTGGTCATCACAACCTTTTTGAGTGAGCGAACGCGACCGTTATATCGACCGTATATCCACGAAAGCAGAACGCAAGAGACGAAATCGACGCTTAGATCATTTTCGAATCGTTTCGCACGCGTTCGACCTGAAACGCGAGCTGTCCGAGCGTCGTCACTTTGTCAATTAAAAAGTTTGCTCGTTTTCGAATGTCACTTTCGTTACCAAATAGAATTCTCCGAATTGCCGTAGGCAATTTCATCTACGTTGTGGCGTAATTCTGCAGTTCTAACGATCGAAAGCGACTTTTAATACGTATATCAAACGTTTATCCGCAAAGATAATTTCTTATTATTTGCGAATGATCTCGAGTCTCTTATTTCTACGACCTGTCCTGCGTTATTAACTAGCAAAGTTTTCGAAACTGTAATTTCTGAACGGTACCGGTATCGTATAATACGACCCAGCGAAAAAGCGTAGGAAAAGCGTGAAAAAAATGGCGGAGAGATGCGCGTTAGATAAAAGCAACTAGGATGATTCCGTGGACTATGTGACTTCTTATTGCAGGCAGAAGTTTGCTTTAAACGGGGTCGTGACCTAATTTATTCAGCCGACTGTAAAATAGGGAGATATTTTAGCCTTGGATACGGAGCAATTAAGTTCTTATTCTTCTCGGTGTGTGCACTTGCCACCGATTGGCCATCGTTGAAACCAATTTGACTGTATAGAAGAACGCTATCCATAATGCTCGCAATAGGATTCAATGAGACGATATTGACTTCGTTGTTTGTGCAGCCGATCAGCGTAAAGATATATCTTGGCAATGGGACCATCTGTCTTTGAAGAGCAACCGGCTAATAAGCCAGAGATTCGCGAGAATCGCTAAGGTTCGAGATCGTTGATCATCGGTTGATCTATCTAATTCGATGTGTATCGTTCGAATGATTCGCTGTTTTCCATTTGCTTTAAACTCTTCAAAACTTCGCAACGATAAGTCGATAATCGACTAAATTTATCGTTGACGTATATAAATATCTTCCGAAACCTTTGCTTTCACTCGCTTAAATATTTATGAGAGGACTGTGACAGAGGAATAAGATGATCGCTGTCCATCTTAAAATTAAGAAGGAGAACGCTCAGGGTACGTAACCTGTAATACCGTTGTACGATAGATCGAGTAAAGAAATAAATTAGAAATCACATGCTCGAGTAAATTGGCAATTGCAGCCGAGCCGATTGGCGTCTGAACGTCGGCTGCTACGAAAGTTCGAGGCCGATCGATCCAGTCAATTGACGACACTGTTTCATGATGCCTAACAATGACTTACGATGCCGATCGAACCTCGTTTTAACGACTGATCGATACCATGCAAAGTACTCGTGGACTGACACGAGTCCTCTCGCAAAAATCAAATTAATCGATTCTATTTTTCGTTAATTTTCAATTCGCCTTACCCAAACTTATTTTCACAGGTTAATAACGAAGTTTTTATGTTTTTTTCTTATTTTTCCTAGAATCGAATATACCGTGATTCGTATGGCTTATAAGAGATTCGTTCTCCAGCATAGTACTATTTCGATTCGACCTTCTTCCCTTCATCGTACAACGCTGCAACAATCTACCAAGCCTCTAAAATTGTTTCATCGTGTACCGTTACGTAACGTAATTGACATTTATTTCGATCGCTTGATCCCTTGACACAAGTCGTTCAGCTAATAACCCAACACTTTTACTTTGAAAACCAGCATCGAGCATTTTGTCGTCCGTGAATATATACAAATTGTAATTACATACTTCGTTTGGCCGATGGAAATCGTTTCCGGCTTGCCGACACATTCGCAGAACCAGCGAGATATAAATGAAAGAATGTCGGTATTGGCACGCAACCGCGTGTTGAAAGAGTAGCAAAGACGAGTCGAGGGTGTAGTTAGCTGGAATCTTTTCGCTTAGTTCAGCCACTAGCTGGCTGGATCGGTTTGAAGAGATTCAAAGTTGTGGACCTGTTCCAAACTGGTTGAACGCGTTACGTACTCCGAACCTCGTTGCGATGTCCCTTGCTGCCAAGCGTGTCTCTTCCAATGCCAAACAACTCGGCTGTCAATATTTGAAAGTCTTCCAGAACGAAGCTCGAATTTTCAATTTGCAGTTCGGCTAAACTTCTCGTGCGATGTATCGCCTTGGAGAATGACGTGTCAAACGCGATCCTAGCGTTGCTTCTCTCGCTTCGTCTACGCGCCTGTTTGCCACATACGGCAGTCAGCAATCGAAGGATCGTTTAAGAGTAAAATATGAAACAAATACATAATGTTATTTAAAAAACACTCAAGACGATATTTTACTTTATCGGTGAAGTGCTTATAAGTGAAGGTGCTAGCTGTAATATATACGTGGACGCACACACATACATATACGTAATGGATTCTGAAATTCAATTTTCTCAAAAATAACGTCTCGCGTGAGAAACTTTATTCCTCGAGTTTTGCGCAAGGGATCCACTTCCTACGATACGGTACAATTGCCCTTCGGGCGAAAGAATTTGTCATTTTAACAAACTATCCGACGATGCGTGTCGAAACGAGAAAATTCTACCTTCGATTTGCTGGTCGTATATCGACTTGACCCAGCCATTCGATTGCCTAGTCTATGCCCTGATACGTTATCAAGCCAGAATTAGATTCCGCGTATACCTCTATATTGACGTGATTACAAGAGAAATTGGATGCAGCAGGGGATAATGACTGCGTGGTTAAATGCTGTACAGCGAATTTATAATCTTACTAGCCTGGTGGTAATTTAAATTAATCGTGGACAGCGTCGGTGATCGATGTATTCTCGGTCGTACAGTGTCGCGTGTTTCACGCTGCGGAAATTTGTTCGAGACACGGCATTTACGTTTCTTGCGTTTCCATTCTCGACGGATTTAAAGTTTGCGCTGTACTTAAGATAACTAACGAAGAATTGCTTTCAAAACCAAGATAATTTCTTATCGCTATTTATTTTTTATTTAAAATATTTCACATAAAACTTCCATACTTGTACACGCTAGCTTCGTAAAGTAACCAACAGCCTGGAATAAACATATAATTAGTAGCATAAGCGCTTAATAGTGCTCCATAATGATTCGTAGAAACGCGAACTGTTGCGGTGTACGATACAGCGATTAATGCGGTTTAATAGCCGGAAAAGGCGATATTACAATAGCGATCCAATAATACATATTGGTTCATTTTGGTCCCAATTACAAGTACGTTTAAGACTATTCCTAGCTGTATCGAATACGCTGCGAGTTCTATAAAATGTACATTTCCAATAAATATCATACATTACGTACATTTGCGGATTTGCATTAAATTTGATCGATGCAATCGTAGTAGTCGTATCGCTTACGATGTCGATAAAATTTCGGAAACTTTTGCGCGACGTAGTTGTAAAGGATTTCTATAGTAAGCGTCAAGATACTTTCGCGTCTAATTGTAAATAGTTCGTTATTTTTCATAGCTTTTCTTTCTTTCGATATATCGGAGCCATGAAACGTAGCACGATGTGTTAGTACGTCTATGACAATTGCAGCTGGTAGTAAAACCAGCGCAAGTAACGATATTACAAATTGTCGACGCCAGTTAGATACGATTATTGTCTCGTTCCAAAATCGTTTGAACCGAGCGAATTATAATTCGAAATTCTGTCGAAATTCCTGCAATTTATATTATTATTCGAGAGAAATGTCCAAATATTCGTATCTATGGCCGTTCCGTGTTTTCCACGGTCGTAAACGAGTGCGTCCATAACGACATAAAAATGTTGCTGCGAAGCGGCATTTATTTCCCAGGGAAATTTTCTCTCGACTCTCGACGAAACTCTCGTAGCCTGACTTACATACGTACGATGACATTAGCGTACGAAAGTAGCCGAGAAAAATCCCGTTGCACGTTGAAAACGACCGAAACGACCGAATTGCAGAATGGTCGCTCACACTTTTGGCCCGTTTTCGTTGCTTTTCCTCTTGGCTTCTGTATCGACGTTTCTTTCTTCTATAAGAAAGTTCTCTCGCTGGTTGACTGAAAGACCATACCATAGACCATATGCTCGTGTTTTCATTCTAAAATTACCCGTGGAGATAATTATCCGAAGTAGTAGACGCTTAGAGCGTCGTTATTCCAGGCGAACGATAAGTCAGACAGACAGACAGACAGACAGGCGAAAGTAGTTTCAGTCGAGGAATCGAATCAGAATCGTTCGGCAAATTCGATAAATAATCGTGACAAACCGTGAAAAGAATAAAATAGGAGCATCGTTGCGACGCGACGCGACGCCTTTTAGAACGCCTCAGGAAATTCGAACGGCGTCGTGATTTCCCGCTTTCGTCGCTTCTGCCTTGGGGCTTTCGTCTCGTTAATTAGGATTCGCCGATTACCTCGCGACGCGACGCCCGCGCTGCTACGAATCATAGCAGATTTAACGCCTTTCTATATACATTGCCGGATAACGTTGAATAAACTTTGTAACAAAGTCAGATCACGCTTACATTTCAATTTATTAAATTAAAGTCAGATACATCCGGGAGATTTACGTCGTTTGATAGAATTTTCGGTGAGCTCGTAAAAAAAAGCTGCTACTTCTTCGTCGACTTTAACGAAACTTTTTTAATCACTTCTTCTGTGACGTACGTGGAACGAGAAAAATAATGAAAAAGCCGGTGCCCGGTCTCCCATGACTTTGAAGAAGATAAGATACCTCGTTAATTATCGCAAATCTACACTTTCACGAATTTAAACGGGATTTTTTAAATAAATCTAATAAACGCTTAAAAGCCAGTCCGGTCTCCCATGACTTTGGAAAAGATAAGATACCTCGTTAATTATCGCAAATCTACGCTTTCACGAATTTAAACGGGATTTTTTAAATAAACCTAATAGACGCTTATGGCATACGGATAATAGAAGGAATAATCGAATAAGTTGTTAGCACACACTTACGAGTCACGTTAACGCGAATGCATTCGCCGAGAATGAATGTGTGCGCTACCTTAACCGACCGCCTTGAAGCAGCCGCAATGTAAAGGATGACTATCGTTTCAAGTAGCAGATAGTAAATAATCTATTCTATTTTAGATCGTGCGTGTGTACCTTTGAACATAAAGTGTTTTATTTCTGAGAAGAAATTTTTGAAATAGTATTTTATTTCAAAGGTACTGAAAATGCTGAGACTCGTAGCTTAATTTCAATTTATTTTTATTAGCTATCCGACAGAAATAACAGTGGATTCCAAGGAATTTAATGAAAGATAAACGGAATTATACCGAAGAAACAGTATTAGAAGCTTTGAAAGAAATAGCAATTCTATTTATAGAATACAAGATATAGAATCAGATGACTGTTTTATTCATAGAAAAATCGAAAAAATAGATGATATTGTTTATTGATTTTCTCTAAATTTTCACCAGCACCGCGTGATATGCGTGATCCGACTAACGCCCCTACTGATGTCGACGGTATTTTATCTTTTCAGGGTCACGGAGATTCGCCCTTCTTTTTACTATTTTTCTTATTATACGTACGTCACGATAAAACTTTTCGACAAGTTCAGCAGAATTATAGTAGAGCATAGATCGTAATTGCTCATTTAACGAACACCGATTTCTATCGTTCGTAAGCGTTTCGATCAATTGATCGTTGATGATGTGACATACAAAACTTTCTACGGAATATTGAAATACGGTTTGAAACAATACGCTTTAAATTTATTATTCTACGTTGTCTCGTAGATTATAAATTTCAGTCATGTACATGTATAGTTTTGTATCTCGAATCTACCTGTACACTCCTCTTCTGTACTCTGCACGTTCAACGTTCAACGTATCGAGCGTACTAGGAAACAAAACAGCATAGAATTTACAACCAGAAACCTCGGAGAATTTCAACTCGATGTACGAAAAGATGGGAATCCATGAATCTCGGTCCTTGGTGCATAAATAATTCCAGAAGATGAAAAACTAGGTGGTTGCATTTTCAAGAGGAAAAAGAGAGGCAACAGAGATAAGAAAGGGAAAAGAAAAAGGGAAAGAAAGCGAGGGGAGGGCGAAAGATATCGGAGCGCATCGGGTTGGTATGCAGCGAAGAAGGAAGCAGGTTAGCATCTTCCTGTTTCTGTCGCGTCTCCCATCTGTCTCACCGCGTCTCCAGTTGCACGTTCTTTATTCAAGAGTCTCGATGGTGTTCTCCCTTTGATATCTTTTGTTTAGATGCCCTTGCCCTTGCCTAGGTACACCCTCTGGCATCGTCTCTACGAGAAATCTCCCTCTTCCTCTCCCTCTCTCTCTCTCTCTCTCTTTTATTCTCTCTTTCTCTCTGGAGGAGTGCCTACACCACTCTCTCGACGACATATTCACCGAACGATGCAGCGACGTGCGTACATACAGATGGAACGTCTTGCATTTCCACGAGTGCATCGGAGGGTGCAGCCTGTGGCGACGAGGGAGACGAGAGGCTCTCTCGCGACCAAAACGCAGACGGAGAGCTGACAGAGAGGAGGGATGTTATTGTAAAGCCACGATGACACAGCAGCTTTCTGATAAACGAGAAACCTTCAAGACGATCCTTTGCTTTACCTTTGTCCAACTTTAGTGGCTGTCTTTCGCGCCCCGTAGCAAATTGCTTCGTTTATTTCATCCTCGTACAGTCTCCCCTTTTTTCCTTTCACCTTGGATCTTAATATAGATATAACGAAATAACGAGGAGAATGTAACTAGATGAACGATGAATCTTCCTCTCTCGACTCTCTCGACGAAACAACGTTTCATCGACCACATGGATCGCAAGTACTTACTTGCACACATAGGTACGGCAGTTAGGCAATTTTCGATAACACGACAGGATAGTCAACGAACGAATCATATTTTGTCTCTATTAAGCAAACAGTTCCTGAAAATAAATGCGAACAAATTTCGAGATTATTTCGTATTATTATGAGACGGAAACGCGTCGATGAAAAACGCGAAGAAATCAAAAAATACGAAAAGCCGAACCAGCTCGGCAACCAGAGGACGATCCGACTATATATCATCGCCGGATTTTCTTCGATGAGAAGAACATGTGCTCGACTGCTTGCTCGAGAGCTTACGACCTTTCACACGCGTTTACATAGATGACAAGAAGATCGCACAAAAATCGAATAGAGTCCGATGCTCTCTTTTACACTCGGTATTCGCTTCGCGGATCATCTCTTTATCTACAGACACCTTCGTCATACTGTCACAACCGTGAACCGATACCTACCTTTTGCCGGGGAGCCAGTCAACGAAAATCAGCTTTTCTCTGGTCCGGTAGCTTAACGAAGTGACAAGTATATAGGTAACTTGCTATTAAAGATTTAAGATCCGATCGGACACGACCGGTGTAAACGTGGTAAAACGGTTTAGTCAAGTAGATGCAAATTTTTAGAGTTTTTGGACAAGTAGAAAAACGGGACAGCTTTCCTCTCGCCATCCACTGTTAACCGACTGGATCCATCCGGACTCGTTTCTTTAGTCAAGTTTATTAGTATTAGTGTCTCGTTTACGCTAGAATCGGAGCGCTTTCCAAGTTCATTAGCTGCTCGGGGACAGGCGAAATTCCCTCTGCGATGCACAGTGCAACGAAACGTAAATACGTGAAATCGAAAATGTGACGTATAATGTTTGTATTCGTATAATTGCGTGGCATTATTAAAAAATAAATTTCTTGAAGTTTTTAGACTCTTTTGGCTTTGAAACAATAAATGCAGACAGTATTAATATCAAACAGTTAACGTGACAATGATGAAAAACTGTTCTATATTGATATTGTCATAAAATTTGGATAAAGATACGTATCACATCTAAATATACTTTCTTTAACGTTATTTATCATCGAGGCCGAGAAACTCTGTTAATTAAATAATTGGTCGGCACTGAACGACAATTTTTCATTTCCTACAAATTACGACATTTTTACTCTTACAAATTATCTAATTTTTTATCAAGTCCCGCTTGTGTTATAAACTCATTTCTAAAATTTCGATCTTTACATTTCTCAAGATCATTTTCTACACCAAGATGTAACGAAACAATTTAGAGCGATCGATGCTGCACGACTCTTTCCTACACCGTCTTTACTTCACAATCTATTCTCCTAATATACTTTTTATACGTCGACGCTGCATTTCACGACTTTAAATTATCAAGCGCTGCCAAACAAGTCTGAGCACGGATAAAAATCGATTAATCGGTGTGTCAATACCAATACTTTGTCAGAAATGTTACTCTTCTCTTCTAGACTTAATGGTCGCTAGAAAATGATCTTTCCAAAAGGTATATCGCTGTTAAAGACAGAGAAAATGATATTCCTTCCTTTTTCCAAAGGCTTCGTTCGTTATTAAACGAATTGAGCGTGAATTTCTCTCATGGAAGTCGATGGCTTTGAATCCGCACCAATTTTCAAGGCTCTTTGGCAGCCGCGAGCTCTGTTCTGATACCAGTAACTAAAGCCGTCGTGTCGCTAACTTTTAATATCTCCCTCTAATGGTCCTTTCACCGATGCTTAATCCAATTTTGCATTTTTACGCGGCACTCGAGTCTCACTACGCGCTCTAGGATAGTTAATTGCGTTAACTGAACGAGATTCCATCGGACCGGTGTACGTAATGTTCGAACCGGCGCGATGGCCGTTTTTAACCTTTCCCGTATGTATATATATATATGTATATATGTATATATGTATATATATGTACATATATACATACGTATAATGTATATATGCAGCTTTCATCCTATAAAACCGATTAAAAGTGTATCTTTTGTCAAGGACACTACAGAAAATGGACCAAGCCTGGCAGTAATGGCCATCCCAATCGATTGCTAATACAGCCGTCTTTTTAATAAAATCCAATTCGTATCTTCGTCCCCTCTATAATCTTCCGGTAGCGTATAAGTCGCGCGATTTAATACACACATTTAATACACGCGTGGTGCTTAACCGCAGCACGAGCGGTGATTTTTATGCGTTTTTTTTTTATTTGCAAGAATTTTACAATCGATTCTCATTGAGAATTATAAGTAAATTATATCGTGTATAATAGATGATTATCGTATTCGTTTGATTCCAGCTGAATCTAACGTTTAGATCTGAAGGATAATGTCTTCTCAACCTGCGGATCTGATCGCGTGTCAAGTAATTGGGTTTTGGTGCTTGTTAACTCTTATGTTATATCTATTACTGAATTTGGATATTTCTTCTTTAACCGTGGGCATCTTAAGGTCGCGATGTGTCGTTTCGTTGGTAAGATACCAAGGTGCATCTATCGAGGATCTTAGAGTTTTCGATTGGAATCGTTGAAGAATTTCTATGTTGGAATTACTCGTTGTTCCCCATAGTTGAATCTCATAGATCCAAACGGGTTTTAATATGGTCATATATAGCATTATTTTACTCTGCGCGCTTAAGTTGGAACGTCTGCCAACGAGCCAGTAGAATTTTTTAAATTTTGATTTAAGTTGCTTGGATTTATCTACCATGTGTCGTTTCCATGTCATTCTTTTGTCCAGAATCATGGATATCTGACCGAATCTTTGTTTGGAATTGGAATATTATTTATGGTCATCTACGGGCAGGATTGTTTTCGCAGCGTGAAGGTTATATGACTGGATTTATTTTCATTTGTTTTAAAGCGCCATTTGTGGAACCAAATTTTACGCGTTACGCGTAACATTGACCAAGATTTTACGATAAATTGGAAGATAGTTCGAAGAGACAAGAGCAATGTAAAATCGGAAACTCGAACGATCGTTGGAACGTTCGTTTTTGTGGGAAGAAAAAACAATCGTCGCAGCAATTTATCCGTTTATACAATGCGTCTATTCTGCTGACTTTTCCCTCGAGCTTTTCTTCGCCTCGAATAAACTTGTTTATTTCGTTGGAAGAAGCATGTGCCGGCACTCGAGTACCTAACTCGTAACTTTCAAACACACGCGACTTCGCTTCCGCTTTTCGAACTTGCGACATTTTTCTTACGGAAAAATATACTTCTACTTTATTCTCGTAGAAATTGATCTTACCGCGAAGTTAAACGAAATATAACTTTCTTTGACTTATGTCACATAGGTTTTACGATAAAATTGTAGTTTCGATTAAGATGAATCCAAGTGAAGTTTGCTTCTAAAAGTGTCGAAAATAGGAAGAATCGTGGAATATTTAATGGAAATCGAATTTATTTAATGGAAATGATACGATTGATCCGTGAATGGGATTTTTCGTAACGGAGTGTCAGTGGAAAAATTGTTCCAAAGACAAAGAAGACATCGATGACGTTTCGTGGAAACTGGAAAGACAGTTTGAGAGAAAGTTTTAAACGAAGATAAGATAAGACTCGTTAAACGATTAAAACAAAATTTCTTATTCCCTAATATTTCTGTATTACACAAATAAGAATTCTGTTGTTAATGTTAATAAGTTTTTTTTTTTATTTGGTAGACTACTTACAATCAATTCTCGTTGAGAATTTTAAGTAACTTCATTTGGCGTGGTACAACAATTTGATTTATAATAATTTATATTACGTTGATTCTAGTTGAATCTAATGCTTCGATCTAAAGAGTATTTTCTTTTTAGTCTGCGGATGATCTGGTCCGTCGTGTCAAGTAGTTGGGTGACTAATGGGTTGGGGTGGTTGTTGACTTGTATCTGCTTCTGAACTTGTATATTTCTTCTTTGACTGTGGGTATCTTGAGGTCGCGGTGGATTGTTTCGTTGGCGACATACCAAGGTGCATCTATCAAGGATCCTAGTGTTTTTGATTGAAATCGTTGAAGGATTTCTAGAATGTTGGAGTTAGTCGCTGTTCCCCATAGTTGGATCCCATAGGTCCAAACAGGTTTTAGTATGACTTTATGTAGCATTATTTTGCTCTGAGTGCTTAAGTTGGAGCGACGGCCAACGAGCCAGTAAAATTTTTTAAGTTTAGCCTTGAGTTGCTTCGATTTGTCTATGATTTGTTGTTTCCATGCGTTCGTTAATAAATTGAACTAAAGATATAAGACACATACGCGCACAAAAATAGTTCCGAATTTCTAACAAACAGAGTAATAGATCGAAATCTTCTGAAAATAATCGTCGAATGTTTTACGAGTCTACAACGACTGCACCGAGATCTTATCCAAAGTCGACGTCTATTCGTATAACGAATAATATATATTTAATAAGTGCGAGATGATACCTGTTACGATGGACGATACTTGAAAAGCTCGTCATATACCTCCAAGTGCGATAAACGCATTAGTCATTAGTCACGTTCGTTCGAAGAGAAAAATTAATTCGCGATTTTACGAGATTCGATCGGGAAATTCGGTATATTCGTATAACGACCTGTCACTCGATCGGTTCATCAATTTTCGCGTCGATCATTTTATCTAAGTACTTGTCCATCCGTTCCATTTATCTACTCCATTGTCTGTCCATCACTCTCGATCAATTTATCACTTGTTTCGTCAAACTGTGAATCGAGGAAAACTCGATTATCTATCGCTCCGTCGAGTTTACGACAACGAATTAGCAACTCCGTTCTTACCACCGTTAGCCGTTTTGATATTTCCACCGTAAAATTGGTAAAGTAAATTACGTAGAGAATAGATGAAAAGGGGGAAGGAGCATCGCGACCAAGATCATCAGAAGTCATAGCGGCGATGTTCATCTTCCGACCAGTTAAACTCGTTGAAACACGACGAAATCGATTCAATTTTCATCGTGGTCATCGCGCGCATTTCAACCTGAACGATTCAGATTCCGTAAACCGAATTCGTCGTACGCTACGGTCAAATCGGCCAGGCTGACCAGCATCCACGTAGCGGACTTCAATTGGGTTTTCCGGAAAACCTGTTGGGTAATTCCACTGCAGGAGGAACGGATTTATGGTTGGTGCGTGCTACTGAATTTCCGTTCCTCCAATTCTACGAACAAAGAGAGCCGCCAGCCAAGAATTAGCGACTCGCTTCCAACGAAATAAACATAAAATCCTGTGCAGAGAGAGAAAAAAATATTTCACGTGTTAAACGAATTTGCGTTTCGCGAGTTCTAGGAATTTATCGCATTATGGAAAGAACGTCGCGTATTTCTAGTTACTTTACATTTTGCCTGTTACAACAGCCTGTTATTAGAGCGCGAATGTTTACATTGCGTAAAAAATACGCAAACAGAATTCGTAAAATATAACGATGCAACGAGTATACGTACATATTGAAAATATATATAATTATATATTATAAATAGGAAAGAGTTGAAAGAACGGAATCTCGTATATCTAGTTCCTGTTTTGTACGCAACGCGTATTATTCCGCGTCGCTGCTAATTAATTCATTTCTCCATTTTTCCCACCTAACGAGATTTACGCCAGCTATTCGTATCGTCACCGCTACGTCGCTACCTGTTCCGACGCATCGATAAATCCATTTTCAGTTCGTTAAATGAACCGATTCCAGGCAACGTCAACGTTTCTGTTCGTGCTTCTAAACAAAACTAAATACAAGCTCGATCGTACGTCGATTAAACTTGTACAAATTATCGCGATCTTGTACATAATATTCACAGTTGCGAAGCATGCAATTTACGCGATCGAAACGATGCAATTCTTGAATAAACGACCGAGTTTCACGACAATACGTGCAATAGCGTGCGGAAATATCGTATTTCGACGCTTCCGAACTACGCCTCGAATAAATCACTTTGATCCAAATTTTTGCAACGTTAGCTATTCGTTAAAGATAAACGCGGAACTTGGGTTTCGATCGGGTTGCACCAAATATCCAAATGTTTACGACAATCGCGAAGTTGACGATCCATTGCTGATAGGCAATCACGAGAATTTCCTATTCCGAGTTACCGTAACGTTCGTGTTAATTTCCATTCTCATCGACGCATTTGCAATAACGTAGGAAATATTGCCTGCAACATCGATGCATAATAGACTCCGAAGGAATTCACCGGCATGAACCAGTGTGCTAATTAATTCTACGTACTACTCCATTCGCGATCCGTGACTGGCATACGCTTTTGCCCATTCATTACGAAAGCAATGTAAACGCAGATTAGAAATTGCGTGGTAAAAAGCATCGTACGTTTCTTACCTTTAATGGAAATATCGCGGAGAAAGTTAATCAACGAAAAGGTAACAAGAGAACTACCAAGGAATTGAACTAAAACACGAACGGTATCGCTTGGATACCAGCTTTTAGGTATATTATGGTTTATCGTTAGGCTAAACTTAAAAGTGACTTTTCCTCGGACGAATAATCGCCGTAAAATTTGTAACAAGTTTGCAAAGGAAAGTTGGATTTTTAAACGACGTTTGAAATCTCGAGAAATCCAAGTACCAATATCGAAACGATAAAGATAAGAGGTTCGTAAAATTAGAAATTGCGTTGAACTTTGTGGAATTAACGGCTGAACGTTCTCGGAGGAACTGGAAGGAAAAAAGCGAGAAGAAAAAGAAAGGACCAGCCTGTGTGCATAAACTGCGTATAATGGATCGTGTGTACGGTTGATAAACGGCGTTTGTCAAAAGCAGGCTTTGTCGAATACAGGTGCACGGTATATTCCGGTCGGTGTATGTGACGGAGCGATTCACTCGATCCTGTAGGATCGGCGAATGTCGAAGCTCGTCGTTGACACCGAAGGTACAGAGCGTCGAATGCCACTCGGTTACGGGACGGCTCTCTATAATCTGTCGATCACACGAGCTCCCAGGCAAAGCTTCGAGAGCTTTTTAGCCTGCGACTCGAGTGATTGGATTCGCGGTCGAGGGAATCCCATTGGCAAAGAGAGGATCGGTCACGAGCACGAGGGTAGAGGGAAGGATTTTCATCCGTCGGTGTACCGTCTCCCCGAGCGCTCGTAAAAACATCTAGGTGAAATAAGAAAAATTGTACGACTCTGTTGGGACGATTAAAAGTTGCAATTCGGTAGTTGTGGGACTGGATAGTTACGGAAGCTGGCTTCGCGTTGCGATTAGCCGTCCTATCGATTTCGCTGTATAACGAAATCGTTTTACGACGCGACGCGGCGCGACACTCGATTTTACTCGATGATAAAATGAATATTCAACCGAGATGGAAATTAACGTAAACGTTAATAGCAGTCGTTTTAAAAAGCACAACGCGTTTCCTAAATTTTCCAACCACCTCTGTTTTTCACTCCAACTTTTACAAATATTACTTCCAATCTATTTTCTAATTAACGAATGGAATATCGTCTCATCGACGGGGTTACCATGTTGAACAAAATATTAGTGCGAAACACTGTCCGCGATTTAGTCTGCGAATGCGTTACGAAATATCGCTTGGAAAACCGTTTTGGCGAAATGAATCGATCTTCGTGAACTCGCGACGTGAAGTCACGTCGCTATTGGAAATTTACCGGAATATCGAATACCAGTTCTGCAATCGCAGGTACACAATGCGTTCCGTGGTACGCTGAAACGCCATGAAACAGTTTATAGAATTTCCTATAGAACTGAAAATAGGACTTGTTTCGCGTGATATCGTCGAGGCGGTTTTCCTCTTGATGTTTATTCGACCACGATAACGGAACGGTTTTGTCGGAGAATTCCGATCGACGCGAACGCGTTCGCCTCTATTCGATCTTTCGTTAAACGCGACAAATTGGCAAATGGAATTTACTTTTCTTCTTCGGCTGTTCTTATCTAATAAGTATAGGTGCGTTCTCGACGAATCGATGATTACGATTGGACAGCGTGAATAACAATGTACGTCACGAAACGATTACTCACGAGTTGTTTCGTCCGGCGAGCAAAAAATTGCAACGTAGTTTTTAGGAGCCATCTCCTGCGGGCAACTTCGAACTGCGAATAAAAATGTTACGAATTCGTTGTAACTTTGAAAATTTATCAGAAAACTGGCACGTATGTCGTTAATCTTTGCGACTATAAAAATTGTTGAGACTATTCGATGTGTAAACAGAGAAACTCGTGGATAAATTGTAAGGTAGAAAATATATTTAAATAGAAGCGTAATTATAAGTAAGAATACAATTTGAACTGATCCAGATCCGCATGCTAGCTGTGTTACTCAATAACTGAAAACCCCCAAGCCAATGTAACGTCAATTCACATCAGAGACCAGGCCACACACCACGGACAGGATGGCACCCAGATGTCTGCATATCCTTGGTGCGCACCCTCGATAGTCTTAAGTTCCCACCAGGGGCCTTGGCATTTTCATAGTTAAGGTCCTTCGGACCAAGCGAGTATTTCCTGTCTTAGATTTCCCTTTACGTTTATCGTCTACCACGTGTTAGCTTAGAAAGTTGGTTTTCTTCGCATCTGGTATGTTCCGTTAGCAACTATCTCGCGAGGGCGGCTAAAACCATTGCTGGTCCACCAACCGTCTTATTATCCAATCGGAGACGGTGTCTACTGCTCTCGCTTCCTTAACCAAAATTGTCATCAACAAATCCGATAGTTCCGTGTCCTTAGACACACCCACCCCTAGCTTTCCTCAGACACAGTATCGTCGGTAAAACTGCAATTATCCTGTATCCTTGGAATAGTCAACATATCTATATCGGTCTCTACCCTTATAAGTCGCGTACTTAATGTATCGTTGTAACTAAGTCTTACATAACGTGGTTGGAGTGAATTGTGATTTATGTTAATTCAGTGCGTGTTACATTGTGATTGCTGAATTCGTAATAAAGTTTGATTAAAACAAAGTTAATAGTTGTGTTACGACTCAACTATATTTTATTTTCACCAACCAACCCTAAAAATTACGTGACACCAACGTCTACCGTTTATGGTCTGTCTTCGTCACAGTCTTTTATCTACACGCTGTTGTAACGTCAATCCACGTCAGAGACCAGGCCGCTGTCACGACCGGCTCACTTTAAAATCGGAGATAAAGATGTGGCGGCACTTGGCGACAATGTATATCGCCAAAGTGCCTAATGAGCCATCAATATCCCAACGATCCTTCCGCCGAATATTCGAGGAGAAGGCGTGCGTGGCGGCGATCGCGGATGCCTAACAAACTCAAGGATAGTGAGGATATTGAGGGGTGACAAAAGACAAATAACCTAATCCGATCGGAAGTCGAGTTGTAAGAGTCAGTCTTGAAAAGTTACGCCTAGAGCTCGGAAGTAAAAATTGTGAATTGTGTTAGAAGAAAAATAAAGTTTCTTTCTTTCTATTTTTTTTTTTTTTTTTTGTTGTTCTTTTGTGTTATTTTACGTGACACTGTCGATGGCTTCGGTGCTTGAGAAAACTAAAAAGACCAAATGTAAAGTTTTCTCAGAAGTGATGATCACTTCAACAAAAATAAATAGATATGAACGAACGTAATGTAAATAGTATCAACGATCGTCTACGTTCTAATACGTATTCGCATAAGTTTCTTCGATACTCATCGTCGATGTTTTAATCGTCACAGCAAGAAGCGCAAAATAATTCACTCTAGACACTGAAAAGGTCTCCGCGAACGGAAACTGACATGTTGAGAGTTTCCACGTAAAGTAACGATGGCTCTCCATCTTCTCGTTTTATGCCTGTCGTAAATTTTACGAGCCGAATTCGTGGTTGGTGATTCCGTTGGTCGTTAGAATTGCAAACATGGTTGTTCTTCGATTGAAACCGGCGAATAGGTAGGTAAATCAAACGGAGAAATAAAGTAAGAAAACTCGATACGTGAACTATATTTTATCTTTGCCGCGCGCCAAACGCCAATTCTTTTTTCGCGTAGAATCACCCCCTTTCCGCTTGTACCACCAGTTACCAACCACCCTGTATACCTTTTGGTTTGAGGATGTTGAGGGGGCTCGGTGTAGGTTATGACGTGGAAAAATGTCCGAAGGTCGGGGGTCGATGTCTTCTTATCTCTGATATAGGTTGAGATGTGATCGATGTCACAAGTGCCGCCACACTTCCTTTAACGCCAGACTATTCAAACTTTTGCGAAACAGCAATTTTAAATCGAACCGTTGACGTGTCATGATTATTTATTCCGTTTTATACGCATTGATTCTTCGGCTTATTTTGGTTCCTTTCTTCTTTTTTTTCTTTATATTCGCTGCGCGATATGTAATCCGCATAATCAAGCACAGAGTCGGCGATAGCTAGGAAAAGAGGAAGGGGCAGAAGCCGCGCAAACGGGAGCAGAAAATTAATATCGCAGCGTGATGTATCGTTTCATTCTCTACTTTATTTCCTTCGTTCTACTTCGTGCCAGCCCATGAACGTGTTCGGCCATTTTGTTTCGTGGCACGATTTCAATTCACTCTCTCATTTTACTCGTTATTGTTGAATTCGTACATAGTTTCGCAAATTTTAGGAAGGAAGTCTTCCTCTCGTGATGTCGGCATTTGCCACAGCTAGTTTTTGTCACCTACCGCTACAAATGATATCTCGTCGTTAAAAAAATTTCTTAGCAAAACCACGAGGATCGTAGCAGAATTAAATTTGTATCCTCCTGTATGATATGAGTAAAACGTTTCTTTGAAAATATATGATATAACCGTTATACGTGACCGATAAATTTTATTTCAAAATGTAGCTAAGGTGCTTTCAATACTACGTAGAATGTCGTGTTGATGAACGACAGCCTGGTTAATTGTTGAAGTGGTCGCCACTTCTAAGAAAACTACATCTGGTCTTTTTAGTTTTCTCAAGCACCGAAGCCCCGTCGACAGCGCGTAGACAAAAGACTGCGACGAAGACAGACCGTAAACGGTAGACAGGCGACGTTGGCTTGGGGGTTTTCAGTTATTGGGTAACACAGCTAGCGTGCGGGTCTGGACCAGCTCAAATTGTATTCTTACTTATAATTACGCTTCTATTTAAACATATTTTCTACCTTACAATTTATCCACGAGTTTCTCTGTTTACACATCGAATAACCGCAACATTAACGAACGTGCGACGCGTTGATATTAGGGTAATTGATCTGTCACATCGTCGAATATTGTTCTCGTATCCGAGCAACTTACCGAGTGACGAAAATCAGGTATTTCTTTTGTTTTCTCGAATGATTTCTCCACCTCTTGGGTATATTTCGCGCGTATACAAAGCCACAGAGAGTCAAAAGAAGAAATTATGGTCGCAAATGCCCGGCCCATTGTTCTTACGATCCCATTTTCTTTTTCCTCGCACTTTTTTTTACACGGTGAAGATACGTCGAAGATAAAAAGGAACAAAAGCTCGCAAGAAATGTTCCACAGACGAAAATTATTCCCTCTTTCCATCTCGGTCCGATCGAACGTCTCGATTATCCCGTTGATCACCTTTTCATTCCATTCGTTTGCTCTGCAATTTTAGATACTAATTGGATATTTTTCTAGCCACGTGAAATAACCGTGTCCGGGACATTAATTTTTCCAACGCAAACACGCGATATACGTGTGTTTTTAAAAATGATAGTAAATTAATTTTGAACCGGACAATTATTTTACAAAGGAAAACTGTTGTAAAATTTAAAGAATACGTGTAGTATTTCTTCTGCGATTCGCTATTCGTGCATGAAGTGTTAATATCCGAAGCCAGTGGTACATTTCTAACGTACGTAGTATATCGCGAAAGTTACGAATTCAAAACAGACATCGTACGTTCAGCAGCCATTCAACTTGCTAAAAGGGAGCAATGTACGATCAAAGTTCCAAATACAACAGAAAAACGGAAACAACAATTTTGAATATGCTAGATGAAAGACGAAAACCAGTGAGAGATATAAAGACCGTGTGTCTACATCAACATGATCAAAGGAGAATACCGCTGGTCTGGCATAATGCAAGTTTGAAAGGAGTTGATAAGACGCGACGTGACGGATACGAACGGCGTAAACGCGAAAATTGCAGTGCACCCTGGCGACGTGACGTAATGTGACAATCAATATCCATAAAGGACGCACGACTACACCAAAGTTCGTACAAAGTATAACTTAATTATATAATAAAAAAGTTTCTGATCCATCCATCAGACGGAATTTCTTCGTCGATTAAACTCTCTTTTTCATTTGACAATTTCGTCAAAACCGTGACATCCCTTTCGACAGCTAAACATCCTTCGTATTCTTAAGCTCTTAAACGATATTATCGATGATTCTGAAATGTGGCAACGAGTTAACGCTGGAACTACCACACCAGTCAGATCGACTGGTTTCACAATTTTATTATAAAATTCCTACTTCGTGTTATATCTTTTTTCCGCAACGATGTAACGACTTTCGTAACGATAACTAAAAGAACGATACAATGAGTTTTATTTTGTTTTTTATGTATTCAAACTGAAAATAATTTTGTATCGAGGCTACTTATACCGATACCAATGAAAATGACTGGTACTTGTCAAAGTGTAAAAGGTTCCTGCAATGTGTTTATCGAACCCCATTTAAACAGTTTCCTCGTTTTCTGCAACTTGCCACGCGTTTTTCAAAGTTTTACCGCGTATCATTCGATATGATGATATCGGTTATCGGGAAAATTCCGGATCGATCGTTAGATGCTAACATTAAAAAATACCACACCAGTCGAAATGGCTGGTTCTGCGATTTTATAAATGTGTCAACCCTCGTTTAGGGATGTTGGTCTCAGATGGATTAATAATACCAAAAGTGTACTACATAACATGGAATTGCTTCTGTAAGAAAGTAATAAATCGATAAATATAAAAATATTCCATTATTACGTATTTGTCAAAGACCAGTCATTTTCACTGGTTTTGGTAGAAATAGCTTCGTGTTAACTATCGGTAGTTCTAGTGTTGAACTATCAACGACACGTATAATAAACGCTTGACTCGGCAAGATCTCTGTTTCGCGATTACCACTAAATAGCCGTGAAATATCTGTTCTTAGTTTTCGGTACAACTCGCTCGAAGTTCAGGATTTTATCGTTTTTCCTGTAGGGTCGATTTAAAAGTCACGTCGATTGGTCGTTGCTACTTCAGCATCACCGATGCAACGATATTTCTGTAAATCGTATTTCACTTAAAATTCAACGTTTGATCTAGTAATTTGGGGATAGATATAACGCAAAGTTCGATATCCGGACGCTGCAGTGTCAGATGAATTTGCAATTCGTCACAAGTGGTACACAAACGTGTGTAAATATGTACGTACCAAGAGGCTCGTTCCAACCTGAAACTCGCGTTTCGTTGTTCGGTCGAAGACCTTGACGACATTTCCTGCGAACAAGCGTATTCTCGTTGCTCGCTTTCAACCAATTTCCTGGTAAAATAAGGCCCGAAAGCAGCGTTCTGATCGCGTTTTAGCAACTGCAAGAGACGACGCAATGCGTCGCTCGACGTCGCGCCGTTTGGTCGAGTCACGGAGCTGCACAACTGTGTATCCGCATCGCCCGCGGCACATCGCGTCAGCTTTTCAGTCTTTCAGCCTCGTTCTGGTACACGGAAAGGGCGAAACGACCTTTCGAAATTCAGCCAGGCCGCGATGCACAGGTGTTCTAGCAAGAAAAGCGAATAAAGCCAGTTCGCTTCGGTTGACTGAATAGAACTTCGCTTGCCCCACCCAGCCGCGTTGCACCGTGTCTCGCGGCTTACTTTCCGTTCCTTCGAACCTTCCTACCGATTTCTTCTTCTAATTAGGCTTCGATGGAACGATCTCGACACGGTTTAATTAACGGCTACCTCGCGCGTATTTCTTCCTCTCAAAGTCTCCACGGAAAATATGGCGGAAAAAATGTATCCTGATCCGGATCTTGAGCGATCGATCGTTCGATAAATGTAGTTACACTTTAGCGATCTTATTAGCAATTACGTGTATTTACATTCGATTCCTGTTGACCACGTTCCAACCACAATCGAATGCTCCAGCCGAAGTTACAGTTCTACGCCTGTTTGAAATCTCAGGTGGATCGATCGATAACACGATGCGTATACGCTGCCATATGCCTTGGAAATATCGAAAGGAAAGCTAAGTTTCTTGCAGTCGGACTTTAAAGATCGAAACGACGAGTTCGGCGCAAATGTGACATTTCTCGGGAATATAGATCGATGCATCGATAAGGCCCGAGTGGTCTACGCGAGGTGCAATCCTTTTAAGGGATAGCCTGATAGGCTTCGAGCATATCCTGTTTGCGTGCTTTGGAAATGTCCCCGTTTAAAAGCAGGATGACGTTAATTACGAACACGGTGGAAATAAGCGTCGCAGTTTAAAGGCTTGGTTTTATAAACTGCGCGAACGATGTCGTCAGAATCACGGGATATCCAGTTTCGCTCGATTAAAACGGCCATATCCGTTTCAAGGATCCGAGTAAATAATCGTAATAATTAATCGTTCGACCTTAACCTTACGCGTTTCAAACGTTTCTTCCAATTATGTGCTTCGTTGATATTCGCGCGTTGAACATTTTTGAAACGCGCGTCGCATCTTATTGCCAGCTTCTAGAAATTTCGTTGGTTTCATTCCGCAAGATACGTTTCGAAAGTCTTTTAAGGTAAATATCACAACGGGTACATTCCTTTCGTCGTGAATACAGGAAACGTAAGATTTTACAACTATCGATAGAATACTCGATCAAAATTTGATTAAAATTCCTCCGATCGTTCGATGGAAAATAGGTCGTTGTAGTACGGAACTTTCCTGCCAAGCTATAAAGCTCGATTATAGGTTCATCCGCAGTTTATTTCAGACTGAAGCCTGATCGTTTACTAAATGTCGGCTTTTTATAGCCATAGTAAACGTAAAATCGCTGTTCTCTGTAAAATCGAAGGTACAAGAAACTTTGCTGCGGTTTGTCGATTAGCTAAATGATCGTTTCTCGTTCGATCATTTTTATCCCATATTTGAATTATAACAAGAATGAAATTTCCCATTTGCAATTTCTCGGAGTCGTGTCTATCGTTTCGTATAGCGATATGATTCGTCGAGATGTGTGGCCCTTGCCATTGCTAGTAAAATATTCTTTGATCGACTTCCGATGAATCGATCGTGACGCTTTTGTTCTTTACGTCGAACCTACGCCGTTGAATAAATTGTACGAATCTCGACCGAAAGACGCGTTCCATCCCTAATTTTCCGCGGGAACGTAATTCGAACGATTTCTCGGAATTTCCGCGTTCTGGCGTGCAACGATATTTTTCCTCGTTCCTTTCGTTCTCACCGAGAAATAACGGACCATATTTGCTAAAATCGTTCGTCTTTCGAACAACGATCGAATCGCCTCCCTTTCAGCGTCTCTCGCCGCGAAACGTTTCCTCCGGTTTGCTGGCGTGGTTATTAGATCGAAGCCGCTCTCGAGCAGAGCCGATAAAGAGGACAAAAGCATCGCTCACCGGTGGAATCGATTTTCGGCGGATTCCTAACGATCTTTCTTTCTTTCTTTCTTTCTTTCTTTCTTTTTGTTACAGCCTGAGAACCGAGCAACCGAGTGGCCTCGACACGGGCGGCGTTCGTTTCGAGCTAAGCAGAGCCCTCGACCTCTGGGCGAGAAACTCCAAGCTTACTTTTCAGGAGGTTAACAGCGATAGGGCGGATATTCTGGTTTACTTTCATAGGTGAGTTCTCGTCTTTTATTGAAATTAGCTGAATCTGAAATTAGCTGGATCGCGATAGCCATCGCTGCCACAGCTGTCGCGCTTTTCATATTCCTCTTAAGCTCAGAGGTAGCAACGACGATAAGAACGCCGTATATTTATTTCGTTGCTTCGTCTGGAACATCTTAGAGTATCAGAGGAAAAATATATAAGACGAATAACTTTAAGGAATTCCATTTGTGAAAATGTCGCCAACCTTGTGCAAGTATCGCGTGTATTTATTTTTTCTAAGGAAAAAACGAACGATCTAGAGATCAGGTACTTTAGAGTAAAAGGTAAATCGCGAAACTTGGATTATTTAGATATACGGATATACAGTTGGAGACAAAAGCGAGTGGACGAATAGCGAAGATAGTTAACGATAAAGTCTAATTGATAACTACGTATATACAGGGTGGTTGGTAACTGGTGGTACAAGCGGAAAGGGGATGATTCTACGCGAAAAAAGAAGTCGAAAATATAGAATAAAAATTTTTCGTTCGAGGCTTGGTTTTCGAGAAAATCCACTTTGAATTTTCGCTCGGTACGCGTCCACTTTATCGCGTCTCGTTATAACGGATCTCACTGTAGATCGTTGTCTCGATGGAAAAATTGTTATTCTATATTTTCGACTTCTTTTTTCGCGTAAAATCATCCCCTTTCCGCTTGTACCACCAGTTACCAATCATCCTGTATATTTCAATTTTATTTATTATGTATTCCATCGTACGTGGATTGTTTAATTAATTGGAATTCGCGCTTTTTTGTACGAATAAATGACATTTTAAAAAACGAATAAGCGAAAAGGTCGGAAAGGAACGAAAATGGAAATTTTGCTCATACGGCTGGGTTTACCTTCTTTCACCATAGCACGGTGCTTTTTAACTATCAGACGAATTTCAACTTCGCTCAAACCGAACATGGCACGATCGTTGTTTTTCCATCTTTTTTTCCATTTCGTTTTGTCTTTTCTTCTTTCTATCCCGAAACACACTGACGAGTGCATAGCGCGCGGCGTTACGTAGCTTTCATGACCGTCGAGCAATTCGCGCGAACAGCAGATTTTAAATAAACCTCTTCCGTTTAATCATACTCCGTTCCCAGTTACGCCATTGCGATAAATTTCCCGATAACAAGGAAGTCCGAGAATCGAGCTATTGATTCTCTCTTTGTTTGCTCGTATTATTTCCTTCTCTTTGTTTACTGCTGTGCCTTTATAAACACGGCTTAAAATTATCGTGCGGATTCGCGTGGATACCATGGTACTATGTTAATATCTCGATAGAAACGTATATCGCGCAAAAACCTTTCGATTCGACAAGCTGAACGAAGTAAACGCATCGAAAGGTCGAAAGTGTTTTACGCTCTTTTCAACGAAAATGTACATCGCCACTTGATTATGTCCTGCGATTATATCATCGCGGCGTCAAAACGATATCGTACGATATTAGGTCGTTAGCGGTCGAACGAACAAAAGCTTTCAACCACTATAGTTCTATTACATTGACTCTGCAATGCTATTATGCGCTTAAACACGCCTAGAAACTATCGAGCGCCGTATCGAGGAATCGTACACCTGAACCGTGGAAGCAGATGAAATTACAATTTCAACGATTAAAGAACATCGTTTTAGCGTAATTTAATTTTCCAACAATTTTGGTTTTTTCGTGTCAAAAAATTACCCGAACGCAAAAATAACAAAGAGCTATCTACCACTCCTTCGAAATGGTTAAAGCAAAAGTAACCAGAGGGTACGAAATCCTACGGCACAGTATTGAAAACGTTTCGTACTTTTAATTTCTTGGTCGATCGTTCGTAGCTAAGGAACGACTTTACTCGTTTTGGATGTACGTTAATTTCGCAAAAGAAACGACGCACCAGCTGCATTTCGCGATACATTTTTTATATATTTTCCTAAGCGTGTTGTACACGTATTGCGTAAATCGTCGTCGCTTTTCTCCGATGCAAACACAGTTTAGATACGTTATAGCGTAAAATCTCCTTTTTCTTTATCGTGAATAGCATCATTTATAAAAAAAAAAAAATAAAGGTGCGCCTGTTGAACCGATATCGGTTCCGCGTATCTGTTAGGTCATCTATATAGAACTCACTTATCTAACGTATTGGTTTTCCTATAGTTTGTAAGTAACGACGAACTGTTGCATAATGTATACCTAATTTGCGATCAACATCTCGCGCATAACATCTGTGACGTGCATGAAACCGCATGGAAGTCTTCGACCGACTGAATCGAATCGATTATAATTATTATCGAACGCGACCCTACCAGCCATGTTAGTTTCCTGCGATTTCTCTCTCTCTCTCTCTCTCTCTCTCTCTTAATATTGCGTCTGCCTCTCCTGTCCTCTTGATCAAAATTTAACGAAATTGGGACCTTAATCGTGTTTCGTCTAAAAAGCATAAATTTAACTTAAATACCAGTTTGATATACTAATAGTAAGTAATACGTAATTAACACGTTGACTGCCACGACAGCCGTATTCGGGTGTCAGCAAAGTTTCTGGTCAGGCCACGTAATCCATATTCCGGCGTCGCTTATTTGACTATTTGCGAAGGATCGTCGTAGGTATTCGAAAAGATATTCCATAATAATGAATTGTTAATTAATACTTAATCGTAATAACAGTTGAATTGTTATAAAATAAAAATACGAAAATGGTTTATTAAAAGAATTATTTAGAATGTAAAACTTTAAAGCATTCTATACATAGCTGAGGTTGGTCGGGACAACTTGGACAATAAGTCGTTCTTTTTTTCAAATTCTTTTGTGCCTTTGTTCGGTCCATTCGACGTCTTTTATTTGCATAACATAGTTTACACGCGCGTCTAATGCTTCTTCCGGAATCGTTTTTCCGAACGGCGATATTATGCCGACTCCGTCGAAGACAAGGATTTTGTGTATTTTCAGACAACCCTAATAATTTTGCAACTAATAATCGTCTAAATATTCTAATATTTATATTTTTTCTTGTTGCAATTTCGTAAACCGTCAAAGCGTTTACAACGGAAATTGCCAGAAAGAATCGAATGCCAAGTTTTCCGTGCCATTTGATTCCTTTTCTAATTGTTGTGGCATAAGAAACCATTCCCCCGGAATAATCTATACTACGCTTTCCTTCGTTATATTCGACAACAGCTAGTGGTTTTAACGTTGCGAACAAACGAAACGAAAGATCATTCTCGACACCACCACTGGAGCGATTCGCGTCACTAAAATATCGATGGGAGCACCTAGCAGAGAACGCTTGGTACTGGTGTACGCGTGGCCTGACGGAGATTTCTTTGAAAATACGCGTGCCAGTCAACGTGTTAACATGTTATTGGATAGCTTTGATTCAGGGCTCGTAACAAATTACGAAACGTTACTTTGTCGGTTATATCGAACGCGCGTCGTAAGATCGCGAACTGAAACAAGCAGACTTGTCTTACCAATTCTCTCGGGATTACAAAGGTTCCAGTTAACTCTCCTGGTACACGTTTCGACTCGACCATATACAATATCGGAGACCCGATACCGTTAGCAGAAACAAGCGTTGGAATTAAACGATCGCAAACTATCGATTAAATGCATCTCAGAGGATATAATATTCGTACCGGTCGCCGTGTTAATTCGTAGGTATCGATACTCTTAACGATCGAAAGCGATTTATTCGACAGTTATTCGGAGACCGTGGCGATAAACGCGGAAACTATAGGTCGCGCAGAAATCGACCGAAACCAGGAAGAAGGGAAGAATAGAGAAGACGAATGATTCGGTTTGCCGATTAGCCATCAGGAATGGTACGATAACAGTGGCGTATCGGCTGTCCGAATAATCGACGAATACTCGCGAACGGAATTTAATTATGGCGCCAGGGTATGCCACGTCTCGTCCCTGTTCTAGACTCACTCTAGGGAAACGGCAAATTAAACGAACCGCAAAACGAAGCGAGAGATTGCGCGTCGTACGACCGAGATGCCATGAGAACTTAGAGCTGTAGTAACGTCCGAACAAACAGCAAATAGCATAGAAATGGTCGCGTTGGCGCGGAAACGTCGGAACACGCGTAACAGCGGGAATTTCCTGTGAATTCCGCGAAGTCGAATAAGTAGCAATAGAAAATAATTCGGTTGGATTTAACGTCGATTGGTTTACTCTTCTACGTATTCTGCTTCAGTGGTCATCATGGCGATGGATATCCATTCGATGGGAGAGGCCAGATTCTGGCACATGCGTTCTTTCCTGGTAGAGATCGCGGCGGAGACGTTCATTTTGACGAGGAAGAAATATGGTTGTTGCAGGACGACAACAGCAACGAAGAAGGTAAGAACTCAGAAGCTCAGTTGACGAACGTAGAGAACAGAAATCCGTCCTTTCCTTAAAACTAGCCTTTCTCGCTGGATCTGCCTATATACAGGGTGGTTGGTAACTGGTGGTACAAGCGGAAAGGGGGTGATTCTACGCGAAAAAAGAAGTCGAAAATATAGAATAACAATTTTGTTTTTATTTTTTTTTTTTTTCAATTTTTCCATCCAGATAACGATCTACAGTCAGATCCGTTATAACGAGACGCGATAAAGTGCACGCGTACCGAGCGAAAAACGAAAAATTTTTATTCTATATTTTCGACTTCTTTTTCGCATAGAATCACCCCCTTTCCGCTTGTACCACCAGTTACCAACCACCCTGTATATTAACATTTGATATTTCGAAACGTACGGATTTGCCTGTGTAGAGTTCAACTTTATCCAGACATTTATCCAACTGAACATTCCCTGTGAATCGTTCGATTATAATCGCGGTATATTCGCCGAAACCTTGATTTTTATATAAAAGTATTCTCAACGAAAAGTTTTATGCGACGCTACGTCGTTCCTAGAAAAAACGGCAGAAAGTTTCGATAACTTTTAATTGAAAGCAGAAATACGTCGTACGTAATATCGTTATATGTGCCACCAAGTTCGCAAATCGGACGGATTCGTAACTCAAACGGCTACGACTAGGAATATCGAGCGAAATCGGCGGACCAACGGTAACGATGAAATTTTGAAGCGACGACGCCTAGCTCGTTCGGATGTCAAAATAACAATTTCTGCGCGTTCCACTTTGTGCAAAGCAGGATTTCGCAATGGCGATGAAAGGAAGCACGGTAAGAGGAAGTTTAAAGGGATTTGCGGATGAAAAGAAAAGATTCCGGAACCGAGAAATTTTCGCAAGAGCGATCGAGCCTTTTTCCATTTGCTGGAGATACGCCAATTCGGTCATCCCGCGAGCGAGAAAAAGAAATAAGGAAACGATCACCAAAATCTTCCCTCTGTTCCACCATATTGTCATATTGTTATTCTTTCTTCGAGCTACGAGAAACGCTGATGATCCAACAGCGTGTCGTGCATTCTGAGTTTTTCCCATTTAATCAAACTTTTATCGATAATTAAAACGAGAGATAATTTAGATGTTGGCTTAGAGAACTCCTATGGTGATTCGACCTATCCAACTCTCGATTCCTGCTAAAGATCTAATTTCGAGACAACCCAAACACGAAACTCCCTGCAAAATCGAAACTTGGAGGCAAATCTGAGACTTAGCGTTAACCTAATGCCTAAATCGATCTTGAAACGTGTCTCGGACTTGGCTGACGTTAAATTGACACATAAGTCAATTACTATCTAACTATTAATTTCCGAGAAATTAATCATTCGCTTAACGTATTTCGCGTTTTATTTTATGCGATAGAATGAAACTTTCGTCGTTATAATTTCCATATTTTCGTTCCTACTGAATAGCAGAATATCAGACGAGAAACTTGAAATTACTACCGTTTCTTTCTGCTATGTTCGCGTCCTCTTCTTCTTTAAACTACGATTCAACTACGCTTTACCTAAGAAAATGAAACGAATTTTTATGGTACAACTTCGGAAAAGAGAAAAAATAAACTGGTTAAAAGGATGGCTTATTCGGTTCGTTTACTCGAAACAAAGTTGCAAAGATGAAATTGTCGTGTTACTTTCGAAGCAAATGGTCGAGCAACGACTACATACGGTTCCCTATTTTAATTAAAACGTAAGTACTGTAAGGAAAAAAGCCAAATTCTCAATTCACCATATGGGAACGCTTGCTCGAAACCTAGATGCAATTTGATGCGATTTTCTACGATCCACGGTGAGGTTACGACGGTTAATTGACCTGATAATGCACGAAGAAAATCGAAATGGTTATTCAGAATCGGTCAACGGCTGTTGCCTGTATCGCGAATTATTACTCGCGGTTCGATTTTGATAGATGGTTGGTTCAATTCCGATTGGCCTCGTTAATAACTCCAGCTTAGCTCTCATTCCCTGCTGCTGGCGTTGCATAGTTTCCATTAGCACGGTCATAATTATCCTGGATTCGCCGACATCGTTCAGGGTCCACCTATTAATAGCGCTGCTACTAATACCGATAATTTCGGTAATTTTCCAAAAGTAGCGTAACAATTTTGGCTAAATTGCTGGTTTAAAGAAACAGTCGTCTTCTTCTTCCTCCTCCTCTTCTTCTTCTTTTTCTCCTTCTTCGCTCGTGAAACCAGCTATCCTTCAGTCTGTTACTTTTACGAAAATTTTTACCAAAGAACGTGTAGTTTCGAATTTGTCTGCAGCTTTCCTTACAAACTATTACACGATGCGTAGAAAATATATCAAGTTACGAATCGAACGAATGAAAATTTCTCTTAAAATATGTTACGAGATCGTAAACTTTGGGAAATCCATTCTCCTATTATCGAGACGAAGCTTCTGTATGGGTAATATTCGGCGATGTTAGTGTCAGTTACGAACAACTAATGTCATATCTGACACATACCGTCGGGAACCACAGGATGCTTGCAAACGACGAGAAACCGGAACATCACGATCAGCAAATCCATCGGAAAATTAGCATCCTCCTAGAATAGTCTCGACACGAATTCATCTGGAATTCTGACGTAGCACGAGAGATTTTTCGAGCAACCGATTTATCGATAAATTCTTTGCCGGATTTAACGTTGATATTCCAAAAACGTTGTTACCGTGCAAATACAGGGTGAGTCGAAAATGATAGTACAACCGGACAGAGGGCGATACTACGCGAAGATACAAGAACAAAATTTGACGTAACGTTTATTCGTCCGAAAGTTCGAGCTCGATTTTCTCAGAAACGAAGCGTCGTAAGAAAAATTATTTTTTCACGTAGAATCACCTCGTGTTCGGTTGTACTACGATTTCCGATCCATCTTGTTAGAGTTTACTTTCGGCAAATTACCGCAGTGGTCGGAGTAAGAATTTTGTTTGAAAAATGCGTTATATCTTTGTAAAAATTCTTTAATCATACGTGCATTTTCTATAGCGTTATCGTTACACTTTTGCAGATTTATATTTATTCTGATCGCGCAAGCATCCGCTATCCAAATAATTTGTATGCGACAACCTAAATGGAGAAGGTACACGAAAGTACGACGAGAGTGGTGTAATTTCTGTAAAAAACTCGCTGGAATATCGAGGCTCGGCAATCTGAAGAGCCCTTCGAGGACGACCGTAATCCGTTCCACTTATTTTCATGCTCGTCCTCGAGCAGGCTTTTGATTAAGAGCACTTGACTGCCGGTATATTGCAGCTAGCTGCTGTTAACATCGAGATTTCGAAGTATGTATCACGACGACGCGACGCGACGCGCTGAAAGTTCGTAACGAGGAAACTTCACCGAGAAGATCGCGCCACGCCACGGATGCCACGCTAGGCCTTTGCATCAACGCCCTTCCTTTGATTGACGTTTTGCGATGCGCTTGCAGTCACTACGCAAATTGCACTTGTCAAGATTACGCTACTTGCGTTCTCTCTTGACCTTCTCTGCGTCATATTCGTAATTTACAGAGTCTATTTCTTTTTCTTTTTTCTTTTTTCTTTTTTCTTTTTTCGTACGTCGTATATTTTTACAATCCGAAGAAAACAAGGATTATAGAGGGAAAAAATATGATAAATTCTAATTCCATTTGGTAATCCCATTTTAAATTCTTCGATGCGTCGAAGGAAAACTCTACATCTTCTCCGGTGTTTAGTTTTCTTAGTCCTCGAAGCCATTGAGTGTTGTTTAGCTCTAAATCGATTTGAAGAGCCTCTCAGACTCGTAGCCTTTTCTAAGAACATGCCGTGCACAGATGGTGCAGTGGGGTATAGACGGGCCAGTTTTCGTAATTAGATAAAAAGCCATAGGTGCGTGGCTTCGGAGCTCTGTTACAAAGCAACGCTGCCAGCGTGCGGATCTGGACTAGTATACATTGTGCTTATATTTACTTAAACATATTTCTATTATACATTCATCCACGCGTTCTTCTTTATTCTATTTCGAGGTAAACCTCAACACGATGTAACACCAGGTGTAAGTTCCCTCAGGCTTTCACGAGCCGAGTTTGCCAAATTTATGCCGCTCGTAGCTTTGTGTTCTTTTAGAAAAGTGTCCCGACATTTTGCTAACATTTCGTTCGAAAGGACAATACTTGCACGCAGATATATCAATCCGTATGAAATATTAATGGACGCAGTTTCTTATATTCTATACGCTAACTTTATGCGATATTCCGATATTTTTATATTTTTCGTGCTACGCACCACATATACATTATCTTCTTCCACGTTCTACGTATTTCATTTGCGTCATTTTTAGGTTTTACGTACACGAACGCTTCACTCAAGTCTTAGAAGACACTTTATAGTTACTTGATATAAAATTATCGTATTATACAGGGTGGTTGGTAACTGGTGGTACAAGCGGAAAGGGGGTGATTCTACGCGAAAAAAGAGGTCGAAAATATAGAATAAAAATTTTTCGTTCGAGGCTTTGTTTTCGAGAAAATCGACTTTGAATTTTCGCTCGGTACGGATCTCACTCTAGATCGTTGTCTCGATGGATATTATCGCAGTTTAAGTTTGTTTTCGTCGTAACGGAAAATTAGGAATACATAATGAAATAATACGAAGTAATCGTAAAGTTTATTATTACAAAAATTGCTGAAAATGTTGCAGTGAGATCCGTTATAACGAGACGCGATAAAGTGCACGCGTACCGAGTGA
This sequence comes from Bombus huntii, assembly GCF_024542735.1. Taxonomy (NCBI): domain Eukaryota; kingdom Metazoa; phylum Arthropoda; class Insecta; order Hymenoptera; family Apidae; genus Bombus; species Bombus huntii. Next base: position 17,664,616 of record NC_066242.1, on the reverse strand, counting down.
AAATTCAAAGTCGATTTTCTCGAAAACAAAGCCTCGAACGAAAAATTTTTATTCTATATTTTCGACTTCTTTTTTCGCGTAGAATCACCCCCTTTCCGCTTGTACCACCAGTTACCAACCACCCTGTATAATCGTACGAACACCGTTTCGAGTTAATCTATTTTCTTCTTCTTTATACGCGGTTTTAATTAATTTTTCTTCCAAGATACGCTACTTCGTCTCTCGGGGTAGAATATCTCGACGAAGAAACGAGAAATTGAAGCAGATTTTCTCGGTGATACGTCGGAAAGAAGACGATCGCATTTATTCGCTTTTCGTAGTGACTGAACGCGCGCTTCTTTTATCGCCAGCCTTGCGAGCTTTAATTTTATGATTTCGACCTACATTTCACAACGAACGTCCCGAATGCGAAACGAGACGGAACGAAGATAAAAAGCCGTCAAAAGGAAAGTACGTTAACGCCAAACTCGAGCTTCCGTCAAACCGTCGACAAATTTTGATATCCCTCTGATAAACGACCGAAAGTGACTGATATCGTCAGACGTCGATTACCGTTTACTCCGTTTTTATTTATCTATTTCGTGGCCGTTCTTTTACCTGGTTCGCCGTTTAAGCGAAACGTAAAATAATTCTTATGAACTAAATTCGTAAAATAATTTCTACGTTGCTGGTGTTTGCTTCGATCGAAAATTCGATATTCGTTTGAAATATCGTTGGAGATATTAAAGAAAGAACGGTGGGTAGCACGAAACGAGTTTATTGAAAGAATATTTCACGGTATCCACGAAATAACGGTTGCTATCGAGAAAACAAAACCCTTCTTCCGATATCATATATTTTACAACTAAAAATATACGGATATCGAGAGAGACCTTTTCGAAATAGCGTCCAAACGATCTGCCATTCTCGCGAGATTCGTTCCTCGTATAATAAAAGTATCTTTCGTCCGATCCTCTTTACTTAGTTTCTTAACGATAACGATTTCTCTTGCTTTCTTTTCGCCAAAGAAAGTTGGAAGAAGACGCGAATAACGGAAATAAGAAAGTATAGATAGGAGAATGAATAACCGAGTAATAGGGCGAAGTTTGAAACGGTTCTTTTGCCTTTCAGGAACCAGCCTTTTCGCGGTGGCCGCGCATGAATTTGGCCATTCTCTTGGCTTAGCACACAGCTCGGTTTCTGGAGCGCTCATGTATCCCTGGTACCAAGGATTGAGCTCTAATTACGAGTTGCCGGAAGACGACAGACACGGTATTCAGCAAATGTACGGTGAGTGAGTTTGCATATTCGATTATTTCCTTGCCATAATAACAATGATTATAATACTCTACGCTTTCGCCTACTAATTTTCCAGACGACTCGAATCACAAACGAAGGGACAAGGTTACGTGGTTAGGTAGAATCGATAAAGAAGACGATCGAATCACGCGCGTCCTACGATAAATAATTAACAATCTCGCGGTTCATTTGTGTACTTTTACGTTTACACCCCGGGATGAAGGGGAAACCATTCGCGTAACCTTACGTTTCTGTCTGGTTCTTGCGATATGATATACAGGGTGGTTGGTAACTGGTGGTATGAGCGGAAATTTTATTCTATGCGAAAAATGAAGCCGAAAATATAGAATAAAAATTTTTCGTTCGAGGCTTTGTTTTCGAGAAAATCCACTTTGAATTTTCGCTCGGTACGCGTGCGGTACGTTATAACGGATCTCACTGTAGATGTAGAAAAATTAAAAAAAAAATTTTTTTTATTCTATATTTTCGACTTCTTTTTTCCCGTAGAATCATCCCCTTTCCGCTTGTACCACCAGTTACCAACCACCCTGTATGTGTAGCGGCACATGAGCTACAGGACAATTCGTCCTCGTGTTGTTTCTTTGCCTCGGAGTATCGACGTCGCTAGGATATACATAATGTAACAATAAACAAACTCCGTGCAAAACAATGTCGCCGCTACGTGCATTCGTCAAACAAAGTCATATTTAAACTTTCCGGTACTCCCTTGATCAGTATAAATAAACGAACGGGATCGTAAGATGGCCAGTTTTTCGGTCTCAGTCTTGAGCAATTCTATTAGCGATCAATACGATCATTCTTTCAACGACCAATATCGAGCAATCTACGGTTGACTCTGAGTTATATTTATAACATTTTAAAATATATTTGACGGTTTAAAAATCAAGTAATCTGGTCGTTGTTTAAACAACGACTCAACCAACCATCCTCCGCATATGTCTAGTATTTTTAGATATTACGATATAGCAGCTCCATTTTAAACGCGCGAACTATTCAATTCCTAAACACTGACAACATAAATCTGACGCCGTGAGATGGAAGTCGAGTAACTAAAGAGTAAATTATCTAAAGGGAGAACTGTTTCTTGTAATACGTTTGACCTATCGGAAGCTGGAACGCGTTTAGTTTGGGCTAGGTCAGGCATCGATCACGCGTAACACCAGCGATGCTGGTTCCTTCGATATCGGTCCACAGCGATATTTCCACGGAGGAAAAAGGTAGAAAAGCCTCGCATAACTGTCGACGAGTTAACAACATTGTTCTCTCGTATATTCGTCTACCGATCCTTCGGCAAGTTGGTTTTTATTCGTTGCAGAGAAGCGCGCAAAACCTAGTAACGCGCGGTCGTATGAAAATCCGAAGGTACCAGACTGAAAGTAGGAAAGTGCTCGCGAAAGGGCATAATTGAAGTTTGAAATATATATGGTCGACCGACGAAATTCAGGATAAATCGAGAAAACAATTTCGCGAAATAATCGCGACGGTAGAGCGTAGAAAGATGTCCCCGCGGTTGGTAACAACAGGGTGAAATGAAACGTGAATAAAATATAAAGAACGGCCGTCCCCTTTCCCTTTCCCTTTCCCTTTGCTTCTAGCGGGATACAGGCCGTAGATTCGGGTGATTTAGCGTATGAGAAAGGTTTCCAGCCTCCCAGACCCGGATCGCAAATGCATTCCACTTGCCCCTTCCGCTTCTGTTTTTGTCCTCCCTCGTTCCCGCTATTCCACTCTCTTTCTTTCCTTCTCTTCCTTTCTCTCTCCTCTTTAAACGCATTTCTCCATTTCTACCTCTTATACCGGCCAATTTCTTCTTTTATTCCTTTATACCGACTCCCCCGATTTTATTCATCACCGTGATTTTTTTTTTCTCCGCGTTCTCCAATCCGCCATCCCTTTCCCCTATCCCCTCTGCTCTTCTTCGCTTTTCTCTTCTGCTTCCTCTTTTCCAACTTTGGATCACGCAGTCGTTAATTTTTCCTGTATATTGTTCGTACTTTCCATCTCCACCGTATCTTCTTAGTCTTTCCTGTCGTTTCACGTCACCTTGTTTTCTCTTCGTCATTTCCCACGTTCATTTTCGCTTTTCTACAATTTTCTAACGCTAAGTCTTTGCTCTCTGTTTTTAGCCGCGATGACGTATGTTCGTTGCAGTCTGCAGGAAAGAATATTCTGACGAAGAAAACGTCTTTGTCGTACGAGCCTGTTCTTGCGCAGGATAAGAGCTCCTTGATCCACGAATCGAGTAGATCGTTTAGGTCGTATTGTTTAGCAACGTAACTATTATAACGTAACTTGATTCGTATACAAATTATATATGTCGGGTTTGTCAAGTTGGCGTTAGACTCAGGGGCGTGTAACGTATCTTCGTTAGGACAAGCCATCGTTGTTGTTCAATGGAGATTATATTTACAATTATATGTACAAATGTTGATTTGACAGAGTTTGACAATTAAACGCGGTGATTAGACACTCTCGATTATAAAGACAATGTTCTCAGGTTCAATAACGAATCCACGGTCAACGGCAAAACTCTTTGTACAATCGAATATATTTTGAAGCACAAAGTGACGTTAGCTGTGACGCACGCTATCTTTCTGACTGACTGACGAGACGATGTGAGTAAACTCTCCAAGGTGATCGCAAGAATAAAAGACTGACGCGATCGCATTTGTCAATTGCGTATTGACCGGGGATATCGACAAAATTCCAGGCGCCGTTACTAGGCGGACCCACGTAGAGTCGTCATTGGTCCTGACCCGGGGCTTGTTTGCTAATACAGCGTGTGTCCCTCGATATTGGTACTTCTACTGTTAAGTAAAAACGTTCGTCCCGTGACCGTGGCTACGTTCGGCGACCAGTTGTGTCACCTCGAGCCCAAGCCCACTGTCACGAATCTCGGGCAAACATAATCGGATCGTATCTCAACAACTACTTCTAAGTTCTATTATTTAAGTACAGCTATAATGAATAGTTTAGACCAAAGTATCGAGGATCTTCCCAAAATTCCAAAAGATAGGCCCGATGTCCCTACATCTCCGACATATAAATTCATACAAGTAGATCTCTTTTTTATTTCTGCACGTACAACGTTTAACCGAGAAAAACTAGGACAGCCTCCATTGCAGCACGTAAATAAGTTCGTGCAACATTGTCGCAAAAACCGAGCGAGTAACGCGACGATAATTTTATTCAAACGACCATTCCACGTGGAAAGGCGCGTTCTTTAACGACAAACGCGTCATTCTCACAACGTTTCAGACCTTTTCACGGGAAAGATTTTCTTCCAGCAGTTTAACGATTGCTTTCGTTTAAACAGTCGCGTGATCGACATTGTTCGTCAATTTCGAAAATTTCCAGATAATCTCTTCTTAACGAAACGCGAGCCTTCGAGCGTGCGGTTGCGTTTCTACTCGTACGCGGTGTATCTGTTAGGTCGTTCGAAAAGTTTCTTTCGTTTTATAAGAAAACAATGGATGCACAACATTTTCCGTTTTATATTGTTTTATCGAATTACGTACGATCCATTTTGCTCTATCGAGATAAAGATCACAACGTTCGATGGATTAAAAGTCATGTTTGTATAAGTAGTAGATATAACGTAAGAGTTAACAACCACCAAAACCCATTAGTTAGCCAATTACTTGACACGGCGGATAAGATCCGCAGGCTAAAAAGACATTACCCTGTAGATTTAAACGTTAGATTCAGCTAGAATCAAACATACGATAAACACTTATTATACGCGCTATAGTACCACGCCAGAATAATTTATACTTGTAATTCTCAATGAGAATCGATCGTAAAATTCTTCCAAATAAAAGACAAAAAATGTTTGTATAAAGATGCATCGTTGTAAATGACGTGTCTGTGAAAGAAAGACACTTTCCGGACAATCTAATATTTCCGTATTCGATGCTTTAAACCGTTAGAGTGCCGAGTACTCGCGGCCTATACGGTCCGTACGGACGGCGCGCAGCCAGCGCTGACGATCGCTGTGGGCGGAGTACCTTTTCGCTAGACTGAACTCTGTTGATTGACTATTCAAAGCGCAAATCGTAATAAGTTATAGTAATTCTTTTGCACGAGATTAAACGATTCAAGAGCGTTATTTCTTAGTATTATTTATTTATCGTAAACATTGAAATTTACAATAAAGTAGAATTTGGGTAATAAACTAGAAAACTAAATTTAGTAAATATAACACAGGTTAATAATTCAGTTGTGCGTGAAATATTTCAAAACAATTATCGATACAAACAATTACGCTCCTTCTCTTATTTTTCACACAAACAACACGTTTTCTTCTTGATAATCGTGTCGTGCCGGCACGATTAGGGCATTTCGATGGAAAATGCCTATCGATTAAATGAAATGGTAAATCCTCAAACTTTCGTTGGAAATATCTTCGTAAAATGTCTCTTATCAACGCTAAATGAAATTCACTAAATTTTTGTCTCGAAGCAGTAGATTTTTTTATATAAAATATATGCGTTATACAGGGTGGTTGGTAACTGGTGGTACAAGCGGAAACGGGGCGATTCTACGCGAAAAAAAGAAGTCGAAAATATAGAATAAAAATTTTTCATTTGGGGCTTTGTTTTCGAGAAAATCAACTTTGAATTTTCGCTCGGTACGCGTGCGGTACGTTATAGCGAATCTCACTGTAGATCGTTGTCTCGATGGAAAAATTAAAAAAAAAAATTAAAAAAAAATTTCTATTCTATATTTTCGACTTCTTTTTTCGCGTAGAATTTCCTTTCCGCTTGTACCATCAGTTATCAACCACCCTGTATATAAGGAATGCATTTATATTTATCTCACACAAACGTAATAGTATTACTTCCGCGTAGGTGTTCGGAAAAATTGACAAACGCATATATGCGTCCTTAGTCCATGCCGGACACTTACGGAAAACGCATATATGCGTCCTTGGTCCACACCGATAGCTTTCGCCAGACGCATATACGCGTCCATAGCACTGTAAGGGTTAAAGGACGAATGTTTCGATTTACTCGGTTCGTTTTTAAACTCCGTTTGAATCATAAATAGTTGGCAATCCTATCGTTACTGACGATGTTTTATTAATGAATTTCATCCGAACATAAACATAGAAACGTAGGTAACGATATTTTTACGAAAACAGAAAATCGAATACTTTGGCAATACTCCTATGTGCCAACACGATCATCGCCTTCGTTCACGGTATCGACTATCCTCGTAAAAGAAGAACAGCGAATAGGTGCTCGTGCCGTTGTGGTTTCAGGAATATTTACCTACGAATAAACCGATGGTCGCTGTGAAACGAATGTGGTACTACTTGAAAAAGCAAACTACGTGTGTATTTGCAATGTTCATTTGTAGTATAGGTTATCAGCTGCGTACGTATACGGCGCAACGCACAGTAGTGCAGATATAAAAATCGCTCGACAAACTTTCGTTCACGATAAAAACACATCGCGATACGCCGGCTTTTCACAGCTCCGGCTATTTATCGACCGGGCTATGTGTCACGAGAACATCCAAAAATCCCAACTTAAATGAAAACGAACTGCAGGACATTAGCGTTTTTGTCTTTGTTCGAATTCCGTGCACGGTACAACCGCGCGACCTTAACCACCGGTACAGATTAGCGCGATTAGGTGAATAATCGCGGCTTGTATGTAAAATGGAAACACGTAAGATACTCTGTAAATATTTCATCTAAAATCTTCCAACGTAACTACTACGAGAAATGACGAGTTTCATACGCGTTAGAACTTTAAACTCTCGTCGTGATTGTCATCGTAAACTGTAATTATGATTTTATTCGTTTGGTCGTTTTATGATCGTTCGTGTAAACGAAGCGTGTAAATCAAACACGTCGCCGATACGTAAAAGTAATTTGCTATATCGTCAGGCACCCAAAAGATAAAGAAAATCAACGAAAAGCGTTTTGGTATTCGAATCTAGCGTGCGTCGATGCTTGTTTCGAGAAAGAGATAAAGTTAAAAGAAAAAACGTAGAAAAAATAATGCAAATCTCGAGATTTCTCCTCTCTGTTTCTTTCACGACCAGGAGAATATCTCTCTTTTCGTTGCATCGTAACGCGATGTTTCATAAACGTTCCTCTCAGAACAATTTGCTTCTTGTCTTAATTACTCCGATTTTCCGCTAACTCTTCCTTTCCCGAACGATCCGACCTTCTCCTTTCTTTCCTATATTTTCCTGTGGAAACTTTACTTCTCCGAACACACCGTGCTCTATATAATCGAGAGTCTACCACTGCAATGCCGATATTTCTTTTATCGTTTCGTGTTTCTTCTTTTTCCACGTGATTTCCCTTTCTTTCGTCAAATTTTGCCGTTACACGTACTTGAGAACACCGACGTACAAACTATTCGCATTAAACAACGTAATAACATAGAGCTGGCGTTTATAAACTGCGGGAAAACTCGGTTGAAGTATGATCTTTAAATACGATTTTCTCCATACGAAATCGCGCGCTAGGTCCTGATAGAATCGCTTATGTACGTGCATATTCTCCGTCACAGAGACAGGAAAAATGAAGCTTTTACGCCAGCTTTTAGCCTCCGATCTGCCGATGTAGCAGAAACGATAAAAACTCATTAGCACGAAGAAGCGTGTCGCTTAATTGCGAATCACTTTGTTACTGGTTCTTGAATTAGCGACGTAATCCGGTGGACTGGAAAGCAAAAAGCAGGAAGTTAGTAGCATCCTAACTCGTAGCGTTATTTCGTAAAATCCTCTTTAACGCTCCGAATAAAATAAGCGTCAAGGTATAGAGAGGATTTGGAAAAACAGATAGTTTAAAATTTATTTACAAATTATTCGACTCTAAATATGCGTTACTCTCTAAAGGACTCGATAACCTACTCGCTTGGTTGTTTCTTTTCTTCCGATTCCTTCTAATAACTTCCAACCACTTTTAATCGCTTTTGTCTCAACTAACAGCTGCACGTCCTTCAAAGCTCACATACACTCTCACACGTACGGTATAAATGTACCATCTATTTAACAATAAGATCGACGAATTCGAAGTTGTTTTTGTCATAAACATAAATTTCTGCTATTCGTGTGAAAATCGATCGTCATTGTGCCTTTCGGATTATTCCTTAGAGAAAGGAATGCTCTTTCGTGATCGTAATTTTCTCTTCTTTCCTGCGATCGAAGGGACAAAAATTGGATAGATGTTCGACGAAAAGAGAGAAAAAGAACACCCATATACATTATAATTTCACACGATCGTTAAAGCTGGCATGAAATTTGTCGAAGTAATTACTTCGAGGAAAAAAGAAAAACTCTACAGCTTTTCTCTTGTATACCCGTGACCTGGAGACAGCTGTTACGAAGAGAACAGAATTTAGTGAAAGAAAAGAATTTGAAACAAGGAGAGGTGCATATTATTGTGCCCTTGAATATAAATTTTCTTTTGGATTACAAGATCTAGAAGCAAAAGAGCTATAAGTAGATTTCTATTGCTGCTTCTTGTAGCCTTTAGTTAGAGTTACAAGGTTAACTTTTTGGTAATGTCCTTTCCTATAAATATTAGGTCGTCCAAAAAGTTTCTTTCGTTTTATAAGGAAACAATGGATGCACATTTTCCGTTTCGTATTATTTTATCGAATTACGTACGATCCATTTTGTTCTATCAAAATAAAGATCACAACGTTCGACAGATTAGGTTCCATGTTCGTATAAAGATGCATCGTTGTAAAAGACGTGTGTCTAAAGAAAGATACTTTTCGGACAACCTAACATACGAACGCGCTCCCTATCGCTTCTTCTATTTTATCGTAACGCTATAACAGTGAGGATCTAGATCAGCATACATTATATACGTTGAGAATTGTGGATCTTAATTGGCGAAATAAAAGTAAAGAAACACCAAGGTTACACTTAGGATTCGTATTAAAATAGTTTTAGATTTATCTAATAAAGGATTTCCAGGATCTTCGTCGATATACATTTGCACGCGTCTCGACACTCTCTTTCCGTATCACAACGAAACAGTTGCGTTCGTCTGTTTTTCGAGACGCTACGCACACGCATACTTCCACACACTGATATTCACATACGTGTGTCACTACTACGCGGCCAATCTACTCTAGCACACAAAATTATACATATCTCGATAACGTGCTTATTATTTATTTATTCGCCTTTATTTATTTCAATATATTTTTCTATTATCAATTCGTCCACTCGTTTTTCTATCAGTCAACCTCAGCAAAATGAACAGTGGAACGAAAGCAAAGCAAACCAAAATTAATAGTCAAACCAGCGAGGTTTCTTGAAAACTCCATTATAAATAGCTCGAGTCAGGTATACGAACGAGAAGTCAATGGCAATAAACGTTATGCATAATACATCGCGGTATGCAAAGTATGTATATATCATGCGCAACCCCGTACTATCTGCATTATTGCATTATTCAAGAACGGCGTGTGTCCCAGAATCGAATGATAATTAATATTCGTGAGGGAGCTACCAATTAGCGAACGGAATCTGCACGCGGCTGCTGTGGTGAAGAAAGAGAGAGAGAGAGAGAGAGAGTGAGAGAGAGGGGGGGGGGGAGATTAGAGAAACGAATAAACAGACAGAGAATGAAAATGAAAAAACTTACCCGTCTAACATCATCTCTTTAACTATCGATCTGATTACAGTGACGATACTTTCAAAATTCCAATTACAATGTTTTTCATAACAACATCGATGAAGTGACATCTCGTGGAAATTCTCAGAGACTGTTGTCGTCTTCGACCTTAAGTCAAAGACACTTCTCGAGTTAATTAATTCTAATTAATCCTATTCTAAATAGGATATTTTTCAATTTTATATGGTAATTTGGTAAACAGTAATATCCCCATAAAAGTACGTGCACGATATACTTTTGGTTTAAATGGAAAGTTTTGTAGTTACAGCTTGGAACATCTACAGTGACAAAACTCGCAGAATATCTAAAAACTTTGATCACCGAAAGGCGTGTTCTGCGAACAACTTCCACTTTAAAAGTTCTACCACGTCATTTATCATTTAACATAGAAATAACAAATTAACAACGATTTTTACATGTGTTTGAAACAATGAAACAATGAAATTACATCTTGTACACGATTGGAACACACAAATAGCTCGAGGTTCGCCTTTGTTTTCTTATTCCAGATTAAAATTAAAAATAGTTCTGTGCAGATAATGTAATCCGATTTTACGTCTGGTTGGGGTTAGGTTAGTTAGGTGGAAAGCTGACGTTGCGTTTGATATCGAGATACGGAAATAGATGTTTGTTTCGGCATTAAAAAGTATTGCCGTGAAAGATGCGTTGAATCGATTCAATTTTGAAACATAAAATACGCTTTTCTCTTCTCCTTTCGTATTGAAAATGAATTCAGGACTGAACCATCTTCACGGGATAGTAAATCTTTACGTCTCTGCATATGTTTCTAAGAAGATAACGACTTATGACATATCGTGCCTTTCATTCCAGTTTTATCGATCTGTGCGAAACGACTCGAATTATTGGTGTATATCAATTAAATTGTATCTACAGCTACTTATCGAATATTTTGCTACTGAATACACGCAATTATCGATTTTTACTTTTGACTTATTTTATCGATCGTTCGACACCATATCGAATAAGAAGCGAAAAAAGAAATATTACAAGTCCTGGATTTTTTAAACTATACTTTATTTCCGATTTTAATAGACGTTAAAATAGTTCGAGCCAACGATCAATTTATTATCTGCGTGATAGTCGTTTAACGAGTACCTGGTGATCGTGTTACAGGTGCACCCGAAGAGAAGCTCTGGGCCAAGATACCAGGTGGTCCGCCACCTCCGGAACGACCTACAACGGCCCGGACAACTACGACAAGCGTTGGGACGACGTACAGACCATGGAGAACACGACCAACCAGGCCAAATCACTATCCAAACGACGACAGGCCTCGCCGCCCTGATCGCTACCCTCAAAAGCCGGATTACAGAACAGAGAGACCAGAGAGGCCGGAGGACAGACCTCAGAGGCCTCACAAACCTCACAAACATCACACCACCTCCACTAGTACCACTACTACCACTAGTACCACTAGCACTACCACTACCACCACCACCACCACCACCACTACCACCACCGTCAGGACACCGTACACGCAAAGGCCAAGGCACCGATGGACAACGCCGACACCCAAAAACGATAAACCGGATAAATGTGATACCAGCTACGATGCCATCAGCATTATTCGCAGGGAAATTTTTGTTTTCAAAGGACGAGTAAGTTGTCGAACGAAATTGCAAATTTTCAACATGCCCAATGAGAACGCATGGAAATTTCATTTTTGCACGTTTGATGTATCGATAAATGTTTTATTGAAAAGTTTCTCGACGATATAGAATAAAAGAGATATACAGCGATCGAATAGAAATAAAGAAATGTAATACCAATAATATCGTAATGTCTGTCTTTTGTAGTATTTATGGAGAATCGGTGACCAAGGATTATACGAGGGATATCCAGCGGAGATCACGCGTTTGTTTAACCTACCTGAGAACATCGATCACGTTGATGCAGTGTACGAGAGGCCAGACAAGAAAATCGTATTCTTTATTGGCAAAAGGTACTATGTTTTCAACGCCAACAATCTCGAACCGGGTTATCCAAAACCATTAACTAAACTGGGATTGCCAGAGTCATTGGAAAAAATCGACGGTGCGATGATTTGGGGACACAATGGAAGAACTTACTTCTTTAGTGGATCCGAGTATTGGAGGTATCGAACAAAAATGTTTTATCTGCGGTTGATATCAAAGTTAAAATTGAAACGGGCGAAAATTATATTAAGCGGAAATAAATGATATAAATCGGATTTAATTTAATGATTATGAAAATTAAATTTAACGATTGTGATATTCGTACAGGTTTGATGAATCAGTAAACCACATAGAACTCGACTATCCAAGAAATATAAGCATGTTCGCTGGTGTTGGAACAGACATCGACGCTGTTTTCCAATGGAGAGATGGTCTGTATTCCTGCAATCGATTGTGATAATAACAATATCAAATATATGTAATCGCTATATGATAATAATGATAAAACGTGTATATCTTTTAGGCAAAACATACTTTTTCAAGGGGAAAGGCTTTTGGGAATTCGACGATCAAAGAATGAAGGTTGCACACGAAAAGCAAAAATTATCAGCCCCGTTTTGGATGGACTGCCCTCCGGAATTGGAAACGAACGATGTGGAAAGTTATCCAAGAAAATCAAAAATCATGGCCTCGAGCAACGCATCGTCACGATCGACCTTCTTCCTCGGGATATTTTTTATAGCGTATTTTAATAAATATTTGTAAACTGTGATATTTATGTGAAGTCGTGTATAAATATTTGTGCGTATATGCATACGCGCCCCAAATTTTAACACCTAAACAAACAAATACACAACGCGCGCGCGCGCGCGCGCACGCACACACGCACACCGTTTTCCTTATACCGAGTATATATAAAATAATTTTAATAAAGTAATTTTTAAATAATTTTAACGAAAATTTTAATAATAAACGATGATTTATCCCAATTTGTGAATTTTTTATCTTTCCAAAAGGCTCTTTTCACTGCATGAACAGCTTAATTGTAAATTATAAAATATACGAAGCGAGAAGTTGTTTTTAAAAAGAAAGAAAGACCAAGGGAACCTTAAATTATGTTATCTCATTTAACTCATATATTTAGCAAAAACATATACATATTTATTTACTGTGTTGAACGATATGTTAACAGAACTTTTTTACAATTTTTTACATTTTACTTTGGCGAGTGAACAAACGGACTCTATTAACGGACTTTATTTACTCTTCTTAAAGCAATTGTTTTAGACGTTTCGTTTGAGCAGCAAAATATCGCGACATAGTGTCCTCGGGAAAGCGTAATCTTACAAGTCAATACTTGCGACTGAACTCGAATTTCACTATGAGCATAAATTATTTAAATTTCACCATAGTACGAGTTATTCTTTCGCTTTTAAATATCTTTTCTTCGCAAAATTTTTCACATATTATACGTATAACGATAAAGCTTCGTTGAATGTTTCACTTTAACTTCCTGATGCTAAAGGCGCAAATCCGGCGGCGAATATGGGTCCCAAGGATTAAGCAACCTCAATGTAGTTTGAACGATATTGTCTACTTCTGCCATTCCACCTATTCCTACATCGCCACACATAAGAGTTTTAGAAATGCATGTAACCTCCTTATATCCCCAAGACTTTAACAGAGCTATCTAAGAAAAGATAAGAATAATCAAGTTTAATCACACAATACTGTAGATTTATGTTTAATAAATTCTATTAAAGCGTTTCTTTTCTAACAAACTTTTCAAGTTTCCCAGGTTCTTTTTTTTTTTTTTTTTTTCAAATTTTTACTATTCTATGTTAGTAAACCATAAAGACAACAAATTAAATTCAAGTAATTCCACCAAAACAGATTTTCGTTGCTTATCTTGTCTAATTTAATTAAAACGCTACAAAACTTTTCCCATAACCGCTACTTTGGAGATTAATTCTATGATAAAAAATTGCCCGATCTTAAATCCAGTTAACTTAAACCATAAATATGATTAAAAAGAGATATTTATGTATAATATATATAAAGAATATTATATATTTAAATATCATACTACATACCTGTGGTGCAGTAACAGGATGTTCCCACATTTTTGTATTCATGGCAGGACAAAAAATCAAAGGCTTCAGTGGATCCCAGGCACGTGCGACACAAGTTAAGATATTATCGCATATGCCACTGGCTATTTTACCAAGGGTATTGGCATCTAGTGGAGCGATTAAAAATAAATCAGCCCACTTTACTAGATCAATATGTAATACAGGATCGCCTCTATCTTGCCAAGCTGCCCATTCTACAGTGTCAGATAATACTTGAATTCCTGGAGGCAGTTCTGCTTCTTTCAGGAAATGTTTAGCCTTTTCAGTGACTACTACCCTTACATCCAAATTATTCTGCCATAACTTCTCTACTAATTGTGGCAATTTAATTGTTGCAACGCTACCAGTACAACCAATTAGTATTTTTTTTCTAGAGGTGCTTGACATTTTCACGAATTTACGTTTGCTTCTTTGTCTAACGTGTTATTTAGTTCTGTTCTATCGGTTATATCAACAGACAATGTGAAATTACAACAATATTGAAAGATATATCCCTATATATTAGGCCTTCTGATGCAAAATGTCTAAATTACATTGATTAACTGAAAACTCTAATTAAAAGAGATCAATATCGTATGAGATCAACAATAATTTCTCTTTCTCTTAAATGTATTACTCTCTATATTAAATGTATTATTATTTCTAACAGTTTATTTTGAATATTTAATAATTTGCTTCCAAGTCTCTTCACTGCACTGCAATCACTTTAATTTCGCTGCATATCAGACAAAATTCTCTATTGATAATGTCGAATCATCGTCGTTCACAAATCATTTCAACAAATGCATAAATACTTATATATATATTATTTATAATTTCTGATGTACATACGTAAGTTATATGTTGCTAAAAATTTGTAAATATATTCTTAAAATTCGTGGGAGTATTTTCTAAAGTGAAACAAGAATGACCAGCGAAAAAGTTCATAAATACCAGTTAAGTGATAAGAGCGGTGATCTACAATGTCGCGACAATCGATTAGTAATAAATCGCTGCTGTTATGTCTCCTTGGCCTCATCAGAAAAACCGAGATTAGACCAATCCTCTCGCACCATAAGCTCATTATCCATCCGACAACCAAGATAATCCTTTATAACATTTCGACACATTGTGTTTTCGTTTTTATTGTCGATCAAACAACGCATATATTTGATCATAAGCTTCTTGCAGACACCCTCATGATCGAGTGGAAAACTACCTTTCTCCGGAGGTATGGGTGTAAGTATCTTCTGTGAGAATGTGTACGTGGACATCACTACCGCCGGTTCACGGTCATACAGAAAAATCGGTGGATCAATGAATACAGACAGAATTTTCGAAAACCTCTTTTAAACAAACTTATTACGAAATAAATGGTAGACCACAGCCACCATTGTAGAACATTCAATGCAACAGCGCCACTTGTGATCGTATCTTTAACTTCGTTTTGTGCACTCTATATTACGTAACTATAGAAAAATATGGTGATCGCTGATGCTTATGGGAGAAATTCAGTCAAAAGTAAGCGAATTACCAACGATAAGCACCGGCGATCTCCTTATTTACCCCGGTAATACAACATAAACACATTTACGCAGCAAAAAGCATAAAATATAATATATGGTATTAAACGTAAATTTGCATAAATTCACATATAAGTTAAAATATTGAAATTCCACAATATTTAAAATTGTCGTTAAAAGATAATATCGCCGATTCACAATAATATGTTTTGCGTATCAAGGCGGATACGCAATAAGTTACTAGACTTCGAACAAATCATGCATGTTCCTTCCTTTTTCTTTTTTCTCACATTTCATTTCCCCCATCTCTTTCGCTTTTCTATATACTATCTATGTAGAACCATTACAGAAATAAAATATACAAATTTTTCAATGCTTACAAGACAAAAATATGTAAAATTGCCCCATTAATATACAAGCGCTTAGAAAATACTTAAATACTCTATATTAAAATATTTAATCAGTAAGCATAAATTGTAGCAGGTTCTAGGTATACTAATTACAGAGAGGAAATGAGAGTACTCACGCTTATAGACCTGGTTATTCCCGGACTAGTGCTGCACCATGCGGCCAATTGCTGAATTTAATTGATATTAGCTTATACAAGAAATTAGGGATCTGTCCTGTTTGGTTGCACACTAGCATAGACAAGAAGCTATTGATTTCCACGCTACAAGAAGAACCTATTTAATTGTACAGTCCTACAGGAAAGCTCATATCTGCTTTTCTATCCAAGATGGACAAATATAATAATGACAAAATTGTGCAATAATGAAACTAATTGTAAGAAAGAGAAATTAATTGTTTACTATATTTCTGCACGACGACAACGATAATATAAAACAGTATTAAAAGTATTATAAAATGTCAGAATATAATAATTTATTAACAAAAAACGAAGAAAATAAATAAATTTCTGCCGTTGAGGAAATTCCAACTGCTCTTCGCCCTCCTTTTTGATTTTTGAGACTTGCGTCCTTCTTTTTTGATGTCTCCTCGGGCGCGAATCCTCCTTAACTTTAACGGAAAGCTCTCCTTCGGATACTCCTAGAATCATTGAAGGAATTGATAGGACCTATAAAAACATAATCGCAATACCAGTCAATTAGCTCATATTACTTGCTATATAATTCATAGTAATATCATATAATATAATACAATTAGTAATTATATGTCAAATAAAAATGATAGCCCGGGTCTCACTACGTGGAGGTTACCTGCACATGGAGACCCTCCCTGAAAACAAAATTTCAATTAAATTTCAAATTAATCGTATAACGTTATATGAGATACTATTTTGAATTTGCAACAATATTTTACATTTATTGTCCTGACAATGTAGAATAACTGAGAGTCAAAGACAAACAAAAAATCATCTATTCCGCGTTATTACTATTACATTATTACTACGTATGCATTAACTATTACTACATAATAATTTAAAAAATACCCTACCTATCCAAAAATTTAATTTCATTTAAAACCACCCTACTGTCCTATCTAATTGTACATCACATTTAAACTATATAATCGGAGATATGGAATTCCTATTTATATAAAAACCTACAATAAATCCAAAATAAACGGGGGTGGGGGACATCTTATGAAATAAATTTACATTTCAAAACTTTCAATACCTTCTGTGTACCTTGAGATGCCTTGTATCTCTCTCTACAGGTGCTACAGAGATCCCTGAAACAAACTTAAGTATAGTATTCTTTCAACTTTTAAGTTGATGAAATTGAGAAATAGAGAACATATTTAAAACAACGTTCGTTAACAATTACGAATAAAATTATGTTCTTAATGAAAAGCTTTTATGTGTTACATGTGTAAGATTGCTATTATTACATAAAATATGGTACGTATTAATAAAAATGCCGTTATGATATATTATTTGATTATTAATACTACTATTAGTAAATATATTTCAACTTCTGTTACTCAATACGTTCTTATCTATGCTAGAGTGGAACTAAACAGGGCAGATCCCTAATTTTATAGGTTCTTGTATATCCTAATGTCAATTAAACTCAGCACTTGGCCGCATGGTGGCAGCACCTGTAATATGAAACAACTAGAACTACGGGTGTGAGCACTCTCATTTCTTCTCTGCTAATTTCTAGCGTAAATGTTTTCAAACTTGTGAGGAACAAGTTACAAAGTGTGTGTAAAATTAAAAATTTATTGTCATTACTATTAATATAGTATATTAATGATTACAAAATGGAAGAAAGTAATCCAACAAAACAACAGGATCAAGAAAATGTAAAGGAACTGACATGGAAAGATTTGGTAAGTTTAAAAATGTCTGTAACACACATCTAACCTAATCAAAACAAAAAAGTACTCCATATGTCCTTTTATAATCACATATACATTAAACTTAATGTAACAATTGAATAAATTATTTAACGTAATAACACAAAAATATATTCGTAATTATAAGAATATAACATTTAAAAATTAATATTATATTTGAAACTTACTTGAATTGCGCTCTATATTTACTTAAAATAAATATATTTAAAAATATATATAAAATTTATCTTTATCATCATTTCATATTATTATATTCTTGCGGTATCTGAAATACATGGTTAATAATTATTCAATATTTAATATTCATTAACATATATTTTAAATACTTTATTCTTTTAGAAAGAATATAAATAAAATACAAATATTATGTTAATATTTCATTAATATTATGTTAATTGTTAATATTTCTAGGGGATCGTAGACACATTGTGTAAAACATGTGAAGATTTAAAATGGAAATCACCTACAAAAATTCAATGTGAAGCTATTCCGTTAACCCTTGAAGGTAAAATGAAAAGAGAAATAGACATATATATATATATATGAAAAATAAAAGAACTAGAATTAAATTGAAGTACTTTTTGTCAAATTGAATTTAAAATTTATTAGGTAAAGATGTAATAGGATTAGCAGAAACTGGTTCTGGTAAAACTGCAGCCTTTGCTATTCCTATATTACAGGCACTGTTAGAAAATCCACAAAGATATTTTGCTTTAATTTTAACACCTACCAGAGAACTAGCCTTCCAAATATCAGAACAATTTGAAGCTCTAGGTAATGCAAATATTTCATTTTGTAGTAATTTAGAATAATGTACTCATGATTATTATATATAATGTTATTTTATTCTAGGGTCAAGTATTGGAGTAAAATGTGCAGTAATAGTAGGTGGAATGGACATGATGTCTCAGGCATTGTTATTGGCAAAAAAGCCACATATTTTAATTGCCACTCCAGGTAGATTAGTTGATCACTTGGAAAACACAAAAGGTTTTAATCTACGTTCTTTAAAATTCTTGGTAAGTAACAGTAATAGTTTTATTATATACACGTGATAAAAAAATTGATGTACCTATTGTTCCAATCTTTTAAAAGGTTATGGATGAGGCAGATCGAATTTTGAATATGGATTTTGAAGTTGAAGTAGATAAAATTTTAAGGGTAATTCCTCGAGAAAGAAGAACATTGTTGTTTTCTGCAACAATGACTAAAAAGGTTCAGAAATTACAGAGAGCATCTTTGCGAAACCCTGTTAAAGTGGAAGTTTCAACAAAGTACCAAACTGTTGAAAAATTACAACAATATTATATTTTTATCCCAGTTAAATTCAAGGTACAAGCAAAAATAATTTTTTCATTTTTGTAGAAATTTCCTTTTTACAATAAAATTTCATATTGCAGGATGTATATCTCGTACATATCTTAAATGAATTAGCAGGTAACAGTTTTATGATATTTTGTGCGACTTGCAACAATACAGTTAGAACTGCTCTTCTTTTACGAAATTTGGGCTTTACTGCTGTTCCTTTGCATGGACAAATGTCACAGAATAAGAGAATAGCTGCACTTACTAAATTCAAGGCGAAAAATCGATCTATACTTATTTCCACAGATGTTGCTAGCAGGTAAGTATATGATATTCAGCTTATTTAATTTTTTTCGTGATATATGTTTCTTTTTATAGGGGTCTCGATATTCCTCATGTAGATATTGTAATAAATTTCGATATACCTACACATAGTAAAGATTATATACATAGAGTTGGACGTACTGCACGTGCTGGTCGTTCTGGTCGTTCCATTACGTTTGTAACACAGTATGACGTAGAATTGTATCAAAGAATAGAGCAATTGATATCAAAACAATTACCATTATATCCGACCGAAGAAGAAGAAGTAATGGTGCTCCAAGAAAGAGTAGCTGAAGCACAACGTATTGTAAAAATGGTACAATTAGTTATTTACTATTTGATTATTGCAACAATATTAATAGTAACAACAACGATAATGATAGTAATAATTACAAACACTATCATATTTTAGGAAATGAAAGATATCGAGGACAGTAAAAAATTAGGTAAACGAAAGAAGCGTCAAGATGACAATGAGGAGGATGATACAGAACAATCTATGGGAGTCAGAAAAAGGATAAAAGGCAAAAATAAAGGAAGGGCCAAAAAGGGTTAAACGGTCTAACTGCCTTATCAAGTACATTTACTTTTCCTTAATAAATAATAGAAATGCAAGATAGTATTTGTTTTTATTGGCATTGTTATTTGTTTGTTTTTATAAATCATACCACCATTCCCCTCTTATGTATTTCATGTATCTCTATTTCAAACTCATAGTTTGTATTAAGATCCTTAAATAACTGCTAATTTACAAAACCACATTTACTCCCTTTTGCGACATTCGAGTATTTATCTGCATTAAAACGGCGAAAATGGATTCCTTTGATGATTACCGCTGTGTAAATTTATTACCATCAAGCTAATAAATCTGACCAAGCAGTTGTAAACTACTATTCAGAGATTGTAAAATAAGGGAAAATTTTTAATATGTAAGAAACTATTGTTCTATCGTAATAATTTTTTTGCATTGAGCAAACATCTTTATCTGGATAAGAATAGTGTAAATTACATTATTCAAAATCACAATAATTATGGAATAATTAAATGGAATTCTATTTCTCAAAAAATGCAAGACAAAGATTAAAAGTATTTGATATATTGAAAAAATAATAAAAATCTCATAACAAATGCAAAAATATTATACACTGCACTCAATTATAAAATTTGTTAGATTTTTCTCTCAAATCTCTATAAAAAATCATAAATTAACATTGTACATGTTTTCATCGTACAAAATATCCAGGAACAATAACGCTCCACTTTACCTTTAAAATAATAATGCAACATTTAAAAGCTACAGTATCATTTAACTGTATAAAGTAGCAACAAATCCTTATTCTTTATCTTTTGCATTTTATCTGTTTCTACACATCAGAAACTGCAAAACGATTTTCATCAAAGGTGCACCGAAGAATAATATAATGCTGCAGAAAGTGAAAAATGCTTGATGTTGTAACTTGTATCTACTTAGTTTTCACTGTAAAGTATGCTAATTAAAATGCTGTAATATAAACTGCAATTCTTATAGACCTAACTTCCGTTAATGTACCGTTAACAAGCATGACACCTTCGATATATGTTAAAATATTGAACACCATTAAAGGGTCATTGAAATTGGATGGTGTACAACTATGTTGCAGAATGTTTGCAAAACATGTTAGGAATAAACCTAAAACACATTACAACTTATAAATCAACATTTACTACAACACATTGGTTTCTCAAGAAATACGATTATTCGATACGATTTTATCGAATAGTGCCTTTAATGTAAGTTAAAAAAAAAAAAAACAAATAGAACACCATAGGCAGATACTATCATGCAAATATAGTGGTCGTCACAATTTCCATTCATAACAAGAGTATCTGCTTAGAATATATCTATCCTTTGTTCAATAAGTTTAATCATCATCCTAAAGCTAGATCAGGTGAGAAATCTCAACTTTTGTTTTTTATTACTAACGAATGCAATATGTCTAATCTCGTTGTCGAAGGCTTTTGTAATGATGAATAACACGTATGCAGGCAATTGCTTCAAAGATTGAAGCAAAAGCTTTGTCTTTGTCTGAAATTATTTATTTCAAATGCCGATACTGTCTTGCATCATTTAACAATTAAACGTTAAAGATTAAAGGTACAAGGAAATATACATATATGTACATGTGTGTCAAATTAGTGAGAATCTTTTTCTTTTACTTTTTATCAAAGATGCTTCACCGTAACCAGTATCGACAATTTATAATAAATAAATTCGTACAGTATGGCTTTATTTCTCATTCGCTCTTATTCTCTCTCTCTCTCTCTCTCTCTCTCTCTCCCCCTATTTTATTAATTTATAAATACATATGCACAATAATTATCACGAATCATCATTTGATAAACACAGTATGTAGTACGTAAAAGTTGCTAGAATACTAATAAAATCAAAATCTCCTGAATCGACAGGGTGTGCATTAGAGAAACAACTAGTAAATTAAGCTACTTTAAATACATAATAAAACCATTTTGACTTCGACGACGAGTTTTAAGACTCGTATTTAAATTGTTAGAATATATTTGTAAGTAACCTGGTCGAGGGCAGAAATCTAATGGATGGAATGTTCTGAATGCAAGGTGTCAGAGATGTGTCAGATGCCAAAAATTGAAACAACTTAAGTTTCATTTAAATGAGAAATAAAATATATTCCATAATATTATTATTCACTATTTCTACACATTCTGTACAGTAATTCACTTTAAGGGTTTTATATCTCAATATACTTTATACAAAAAGGCTACTTATAATCTAACATTAAGACATACCATAGCATGAGCGCCCTCCACCTTACCGCTAAACGGTAGATGGGCCGCACGCATGTTTGTACTGGTATTACGAGTCAGTCGCCAGCGAGTATAACTTCTTCCTCTTGTATCACACACCACACACTAAAATATTAAAAGTGTGTTTCTGGTGCTTTCAATTCATTATATCTTATAGTTACATTGTCCCCGATTAACTTACTCCTTTGTTTTGTTAGTTGCGCTTTTGTTTCTTTCAATTGCGTGATTCATATTTTGCTTTTCTGTTTTTCAAAAAGGAATATCACAATGTCAAAATATAATGAAGTATCTTCATTGCCTGTTATGCACGAGCTTTTCTTTCGTTTTTGTTTCATTTACTTTTTTCTGAGATACTCTTTACCAATAAATAAAATTATATTTTGTGAAAATATAGAATTGCAAAAAATAAAATCTGTTTTTTCGATTTTTGACGATACCGGTACAGAAATAGTGTATTCAGAGATTCCACAAGCAACAGGACTGTTAATTCAGATCTCTGTCCTCTAAGTACTTGTACTCAAATGTAAAACCTTCCTTTTTTCTTTGTCCCCATTTTTCATAATCGAAATAAATGTAGGTTCCCTGAAACAATTATATTTTACGTAGTACCAGTCTGCATAGTACAACGTATATTCAAATCTTATTATCGATTTTTAATTATCACGACTTAATATTTTATGATATTAACCTGTTCATATTCCTCGTTGATCACTTTGGGTTCTTCGTGCCTCTGAAACCACATCATATATTTTGTATGAAACCTCCAACTTTGTTTCTTTAGAGCTTTCGCAGCCAGGTACTGGCCTTTAGAACCTTCCATGTAGTAAAATATGAAGAACAACGTTTCCGTTGAAAGACGTTGGAAGAACTCCACAGTATCCGAATGGGGAAGTTGACTCTAACATACAATAAAGTACATATGAACAAAAGTAGAAAGAAATTAAAAATTAATTTACTATATATCTTCAAAAAATAAATAATATTAAAATCAGGATAGCCACAGTTGAACTGGCATGAACTTGTCATCTCTCTACTAAGTGGTATGCAATAGCGCTGAAAAACGCATTAGCAGGTCAATTTTCTCTCAAACAATCGATATTACATTTCGTTATTGACCAAAAGTATCATATCTACAAATTGGATCATATAATGTCGCGTGAGGAAAGAAGTGAACGGTACCAAATCCCAAACACTTGCACGTAAACCTCAGCTGAATTTATATAATTATACGATAGATAGTATAATGGTACCTGTGTATAATAAGAAGGTGTGTCACACCTATTTCTTGGTAAATAATATCGTAAACGTTCAGAATCAGACGGAACAGGCAGATGGTAGTGGGCGGCCTCCAACAACTGGAACTGCAACTGGTGTTCTTTCTGAAGAGGTACTGGCCCGAGAGGCGCAACGCTAAGAATAGGAGGAATGTGTGTATCCACGGTGACTTTGCTGTTATTATTGTTCGCCTTAGCAGTGTCAAAGATGTTTCTGTTCGACTCGGACGGCGGTATGTCCAAACCTGCTCGGACAATTACTTGTTGGGCTATAGATTTCAAAGAGGACATGCCATCAGGAAGCTTAGGGATGAGACCATTGGCAGTGGATGGCGCTGGCGAGCAGGAATTTGCGGGCAAAGGTGAAGATCTACTGCTGACTGACGACTGTGGCGAAGAAGATGGTGGGATCGGCGTTGTCATTTCAGTTTCGCTGCTGTGATTCTGATTTTGTTGATTATGCAACACGTGTGTCGTCTGTATGGGCACTGGATTACTGTGCTGCTGCGAGGTTGTTTGTGGCACATTCGAGGTAACACTAGACGCAGACGATGATGACAATAAACCATTTTCACTGCTATGAGCTGAAAATGTTAAAAGCGAGTCATAATATTATCGTTAATCGTCCTTATGGTAGTCAATCATTTTTACAATATACTTACAAGATGTCTTACTAGAGGTAGAATGGATGGCTTGTGAATTAGTATGTGATGCAGCTACTGTAGCAAAATTGCCAGCATTAGTTGTAGCAATGTGATTACTTGTAGAACTAGGCGAGCTATGGCTAGGTGTCATGGGAATGGTCTTGCTTGGAGTGCTGCTTGATAATAAATTCGATTTTATGGTGGCAGTGCTTCCCGTGGTTGGAATGCTCGCCTGTGAATTTAATAATGGCCTGACTGCTGTTGGTTTCACAGGCTGAAATTAAAGTATACAATAAAAATTCGTTCGCTATATCATAGTTATCGATACTCGTATACATGTAATGAAACATCGGTGTTGTCATCGTGATCTTACTTAAGATTACATACCTTCGTTTTTTTGTCATTATCCGTAGAGCTATCACTTGAATGGTTATGCATGGTAGAACTCAATGGAGGTGATGGTATGGGTGAAGTACCAGAGTTAGTTGAGGTTGGTGTACCTCCAGTTTCGTTGCTATTATTACTATCCGTGGTTGCTGATGAGGGAATACCAACTCCAGACAGTTCAACTTCATCGAGACCAATAATATCATCATAGATATATTCATTTTCCTCAAAATCAGGTTCCTGCGAGGATTCGATATAATACTCTACATCATCTTTTATCCTCTTAATCTGTGAAACCAATTAAAAGATTAAATAATTATAAGCTTTCAAGGTATTAATACAGTCAAATAACTATATCTTTGTATTAATAAACTTACAGTGTTAACTTCAACAGACATATTGTCCAACATGCGTAACAATGTTTCCAATTTACGGATATGGTAACGATGTTTATCAAGTTTTGCTTTTAATTCATCCATCCTATCCTGCTTATCTTTATCTAATCTTTTTTTCTTTCCTGCGAGTAATGATTCTATCTCGGATTCAAATGTATCCAGCTGCATTGAAATCATCAACGCGTTTTAGTTTTAACAAAATATTTTCCAGTCTGTTTAAACATCATCATATTTCATACCTGAAGATTTAAAGCGTCTATTGAATTTGCAAGCCAATTGCTAACTTCTTCTCGTTCTTTTTGAGCTGGATCAAGTTTTTGAGCAGCTCCTAATCCTTCTTTCGAATAAGCTTTTGTTTTCGTCTCTCTCTCCACAACTTTAAACCTTTCCATTTGCTAACGAAAATGTATTACATTTAAAAATTAACATGTAACAATTCTTGCGGTTTCAATTCTATATCAAAATATACTTACAGTTTCAATTAACTTTCTATATTCAAGAAGCGTACTTTTATCCTTAATTTCACCTGATGCAAGCCAGGTTTTAATCTGATCACGTAACCTTTGAAGTTTTTTGATTTCTTTCTTGAGATCTGCTTCATATTTCTCCTTCTGATTGCTGTTTGTAGCATTATGAACCTTTTGCCAAATATCTTCAAATGTCTCTACACCCTCCGTTACTTTTTTAAGGCACCGATCTATTTCACCTAGAATTTAAAAAATATATTTTAGTTAAGATAATAAATATATGTCACACATTACATATATCATTTACTTGAGATATAGAAACATAGATTCAATTTTTGAAATTCATTTATTATTGCATACAAATTTGTTTATATATAAAGTAGCATAATTATTATTAAATCCCATACAAATTAGTAATTGTTGTTAGTGTGTTACATGTAATAAAATGCATCATGTAGTAACTACTTTGATAATTTGTTACATACGTATATAAAACCTAAATGATATATTTGACTACGACCAATCAAGTTATAACATTAATAAGTATGATAAAACATGACCCAAAATAACAAAAATAATTTATTTCTGGCAAACAATTCTCCTAAATTATTGGTAAAAGAATTCAAAGTAAATTATGAATTGAAAGTATAGTTTACCAGGCAATATATATATTGAAAAGCTTATATCGACAAAAGCATTACATATGTTATATCTTGTATCATTATATGTATGTGTTGTGGAAATAATATATAGAACTATTTTAAAGGTTATTCTGACATAAAGAAGCAGTATGAGACTGTCATAAATACAGTACATGCAAGAAAAAATAACTTGCATTAAAGAAACATATGAAAAGTTCAAGCAGAACACACCAGTTCGTCATACCCTGACAACCTGTACCAACTGTCAGACACAGAAGGCTGCTTGCAAGAGTAGATAACGCGAGTTAAAAATAGGCTACTACTGATCGCAAAATACAAACGTTTAATGTGGCAGAGAATTGCAGAGCGCGAGGCAAGAGTGGAATCAAAGTTGTAGTAGTACAGACCCATAACAAAATTTCTGAATGTAAACATGCTGGAAACATTTTCTTCTCACCTTGCAACTTTCTCGTCGCAGCCATGGCTATGTAAACATGTGATACAATAATTCATGCATAGTCTGGACGTAATGGAAAATATACGGAACAATTTTACGGAACAAATAGTCGCTGAACTATTATTCCCTGTATGATATGAGAGGCTCGGCCACAAGATGGCTTCCGTTTTCAAATGACAACGTCCGACCGTCCGTGAACGAGGTGCGTTGATACTAGTTCCGTTTTTCCGTCAATCTTTTTAATCTTGATAGTATAGGATATGCGCTACGTTTCGTCGAAAATCGACAGCACATAAAAATACACAAAAAGTGATAGCATCAACAAATGATATATATGAAATACTGAATAAATGAGATGGTGTATTATGCATCGGCGCATTCACACATTCTACCTTATGCACATACTTAACTTGTTCGCGTTCATAAACCAATTGAAATTTGGTTAAACCTTTCGATGCGTTCACAATAATTATAATGATTTGGAATCCGGTTATTTTTGCACTTTTATATTTACCAAAAGAAAATAATAAACTCGAATCTCGAAACTCGAAATGTTGTTTTACTTACATGTCACTCGATTTATAGATATAGATGCCTCAACTGCTAATATTAGAAAAGGTCGTAGATATTCAACAATATATTGATAAATTACTCGAAAGTAACAATAAAAGAATAAAATTTATTCTATTCAATTAGGAATTTTGTACAATATTTATGTATATACTCTCTTTATATACAATTAACAACTATTTAATATCATGTTTCGTAAAGTATTAAAATAAAGTTAATAATATTCATAGGTTACAATAATGTTCATTTTAAATAAGATGTATTTGAAATAATATTTTTTTAAATAAATTTTACTAATAATGATATATGATATATGTATATCGCTATTAAACCTTTTATTTTCAAATAATATAACACATAAGATCAAATAACATATTAGATAATTATAATTATAACATGTATAATTGTGATATATTTTTAATTGTATTAATTAGAAACGAACGCATGTATGCTTATTTTCACATAATATAAGAGATTATAAAATAATATTATCATAATATTAACTTAATATCATTGCTTTTAATGTATAAAAAATATGTCAAAATACAATTAAATCTACTGAATAAAAATTTATATGAAAATTTATATGATAAATTGTAAAAACATTAAAAATATTTTTTAGTTAACATAGGAAAGGAACATAATTATAAAATATAAAATACTATTTATAAATTTATTATGTTTTATATTTTATTTAAAAGATTCATTAAATTCTTAATCATATTGTATGAACATATCAATAAATTTTTGTTGTATGATTTACATTTAACACACTTATATATACTTACATACTACTGACTTAATTAAAAAAATGTGGCAGTTTTTCATGAAATCTTAGACATAAATTTTACCAATAAGTTCTATAAAAATGTGTTGACACAAGTATATATTATACGAGATACACTGTATATATATATGTATATAGATATGTGTATTCATATATAGCAGGCACGCACGCACGCACGCACACGCACACACCACGCGCAAACACACATACACACAATTTTTTAAAGAAAATCATTAATAAAAATGCTGACAAGAAGTTCATGTTAAACTAGCTTTAACGAAGATATTTGGTAAAGAAGATTGAAATATTAGAAACATTTGAACTTTAGTTTTTAAGAAGATAAATAGTGTTTTAAACGAAATTGAACGGTCAGGTAGCTGGCACAGGTTAAGAGCGAGAGGTGGGGGTATTAGAGGCACTACGTTGGGCGTATATGAATACGTCAACGAGAGATGCCGTCGTTTCGTGTTTCGAGTTTTTGCACAACAGCCGTGGGCCAAGCAACAACGCACTCGCGCTCAAGTCGGATTACGTTCTTCAAGAAAGATTCGAATTCTTATACTGATTATTCCACAACTGAATTACTGCAGACTATCTTTCTCTCAATGATTTTGGCCTAACCTCTTCTATCACAAACTACAGTGGAACATGACAAAAGGTGGCATCACTGGGGACGTGTTGGAAGCACGGACGGAGCTGTGCTCATTGATATGACGCCATTTTACTAACCTTTTCGGCGCGGATCGCGACGATCCACTTAAGGTGCTCCATTTCGTATCACTTCAAGAGCGTCCGATTCTATCGTTCAGATTTTACAAACCGTATACATACTTTCGTAATTCGAAGCGATTCGTTCAAGCCGAAATTTACCGGAAGGTACGCATCTCTCATAGCACTGGGATCATTTTTGTGTGCAACAAAAGTTTACCAGCAATACTTTTTTGCTGAATCTTGTTATCACGGCATCCTGATTTCGTGTGTTCTTCCATTCGCCACATTTTAACATTAATTTCATTGTAGTAAACTGTTTTTGTGGGAACTTTGGGACTGAATCATTGTGGAATGATGTTCACTACGAAAGGCTTCTTGCATGTCATACCATGTACTCAATTTTGTAATACCCTTCTCAGAGGTATTATAATTAATTGCTTGTTACTTTACTCAGTGTACTTTAAACCTAAAGTTTAATTTTCTGTGATTTATTATCAACACGATGTTCAATGTTTTTCACTTGATTTATGGATTGTCTTTCAAAGCTAATTAAAATGTTTTTGTTTCCTTAAATTGCTATGTAACAGATTAAATTCTGCATAAAAAGTGATTTTAAATATTTGGTTATATAACTATTCTTGTTGTTATAATTATTTCCATAAAATAGTAAAGAAAGATCTTTTAATAAGTTGAATGTAACAGGTGGCTTTGTAAATATATCAATTATAACATTGATTAAAGTAGGAATGATATATAATTTTGGTGCTCTTAATTTTTGTTTAATTAACATATATGATTTAAACATTTAATATAATGATTCGTTAATGTTATAATTGTTTGAATAACATTTATGACACATACACACCATATTCTCCTATATAATAGACTATAATATTTTATGAAATAATCACTTCACAACAAATGTACAAAACAAATATTTCTTTCCTGTTAGAATATTTTTATATTAAAACATATTTTATATGTTGTAGGTAATATCACTGTAGCTAAGCAGTGCTATTATGGAAGATGAAGATGGTGAAAGTAAAGTTATGGATATGTGGAGCATTTTGGGAAAACAACAACTTAAAGATACTTCTATTGGAAATTCGCTAAAGTCATCGATCGACAGTATATACACTGATGTGATAGAAGAAGAAAAACAATTATTGCAATATAATTCTATTGCAACCAAAGATTCTCCAAGCAAAAATAACAGTACAGGACCGAAAACTGTGTTTAAAGGTTTCAAGAAACGTATTTTGGCACAAGCTCAAGAAACACAAACGAATACATTGAAAAATATAGCACAGGAACAACAATCACCACATTCTAATGCATCCAAAAGTAGCAAGGAAAAAAGGGCAGAAATTAAACGGGGCAAAATAACAGAATATGCACAATATTTGGGTCTTCAGCCTTCGTCAAAGAATAAGTGTTCAAAGTGTCAATCGTCATCAAGTTTGTGCTCTACATTGAAACAAATTTCATGTACTTGCAATTCCACAATGACACCAATGCCCAGCACATCAGAATCATCTACAGTGCCACATTCTCCTAATTTTAAAATTACAAGAAAAGTTTATCTTTGTGCAGCATGTGGCACGTATTTTGAAAATTGGAACTTATTTTTACATATGAGGGATATACATAAACGTCATATATGTTTATTTTGTCTTGGAATGTTTGGTCAAGCTGAAAGGTTATCGCATCATTTGACAAAGAAACATAGTGTTCCAGAAATGACGTTTACATCTGTTGAAGATTTTTATGGTGCTTTCAAAGGATCGTGTTATCTAGTTTGTTGTACATGTGAGAAAGTTTTTTCAGAAACGGATAATTTTTATAATCATTTCTGTTCACCAACGTCTAAGCAAGATGTTACTGCTTCCATATGCACATTATGTAGACAAACAGGTTCACACGCAAGTACATGCAGTTTAGCCATTGAAACCAGTAAAGAAGTAAATTCTGCTTTACCACCTACTACGCAAACAGGAATAATGTCAGCTAATATGCTTGATAAAGATGTAAATAGTGAAAATAAGACTGTTCCAAGGAAATCGATGAAAAATAATAGGTCTAAACATATGGAAGATGGTACATCCAATCAACAAAAAGTAAATATTCACGCAAAAAAGATCAATAATAAAGTTGCTGTATCTCAGTCAAACGAAAGCCAAGTATTTGATGAAACATTAAGCAGAGATGAAAATTCTCAGAATGTAGTAATGCACAGTGTGGTTAAAGATACTGTTTCAGAGACAATAATGGAAGTTTCAAAGTGTATCGAAGATTCCTGCGAAGAAAAGGAAGAAACAAATGAAAAAGAGGTTTGTCCAAATAATTTGGAATTAAATTCAACCGATTCACCCAGCCATAATATGCCATATGATAGTGTAACGGAAACTATTATGGAGGTATCGCGATGTACAAATAACGTAGAAGATATTGATGACAAAATTAAAAAAGAAAATGTAGACGTAGTCGATATGTTGAATACATCTGATAAATCAGAAACGAATTTTACTAAACTCGATACGAAAACTGTAAATTCGACCGAAGAAACTAATATTAAGATAGAGGATGTTAATTCTGTAAATCAAGAAACAGAGGAAAATGTAGCCAAAAAGAAAACAGAAGAAATTGTATTGGAAACAGACTCTCAGTCTCAAATGTCTGAAAGTTCTGCACATAGTCCAGTTAGTCGATCATTATTTAGCCCGCAACACGAATCACATGTATCCGACCTTCAACCCAAAGAAAAAGCTTATGACAATGATAACAAAGAAAATCTTGATGTACCTAATGAATCTCAATCTTCGATATCGTTCAATACCAGTGAAGCTTCTGATAGAAGTTTAGTTATAAAGATATGTACCAATAGAAATTCTCAGTTTTCTGTTGCGACCAATAGCGAAAATATAGAAAATAATATTGTTAAGAAGGAAGAAGAAAACAACAATGCAGAAAGTTCACTGACAGAGGAGAAAGAATGCAACATGTTTGAAGAGGACAAAGACAACAGCGTTAGTTATCAAGTGAATGACGAAGACAGCGATTCCGATAGTTCGAAATTAGCGGTGGTAGATAGCATCCCCGAAGAGACAGAGAATATTGAAGAAAGTAGCGAACATAAAGCGGTAACGGGAATTAAAATTGAAACGGACATAAGTATCGAAAACAATGAAAATGAGACTGAAATTACAGACGAAAAGCCAACAAATAATATAGATACAAATGAAAAATGGGATGAAGAAATGAAAGACGATAGTCAAAGTCGAATGGAGAATATAGATCAGTCTCAAATGCAGCCAAGCGATGGAATAATATTGGCTGGAGAAGATGTTCCTTGCATCGATCTTAACGTTGATGGTATTTTAGACAGTATAGAGATAGAAGATTTATTGAAACGTTGTATAGAAGCAGCAAGTCCTTTCTGCGTTTACTGTAATCATGCACGTCATATAGCAGTGAATGGTAAACAACTAGGACTGCACATGCTTGCGGAACATAAATTTCAACCTCAACATCCTGCCATAATTATTCAAGCAGAACAATTTATTATTAGAGTGAAAAAGTCTTTGGATGAATTAGATTCTTACTTTAATTTAGATTCTTACAGTAGCACAAATGGTACATACAATATTCCAAACGTGAGGACGTACGAATGCTTTCATTGTAGATTTCACTCTGCCATACACAAGGAACTTTATCTGCATAACCGAAAAATGCATCAAAAGACAATCTTGATCTGTATAATGTGTAAATCCACTTTTTATAGTTATAGCGAACTACTTTGTCACTTATGTCCTGGAACTTACTCTCCGAATATTAACGTCAGATACAGATGTTGTCTGTGCCCCATGGCAAATCTTCCATCTGCATTTAGATTAATGGTACATTTACGCAAAAGGCATCATGCATGCGACGTTTGTTTGGAATCTACCGGTAATCAACAGCGTCTTTCGAATCACGTTTGGAAACATAAGCTTCATCATTTATGTTATAGATGTGGTATTGCATACAGAAATAAACCAGACATTACCAAACATCTATTTTGGAAGCATGGAACGGAAAGCGTACTGTGTAAAAAGTGTTTACAGAAAAAGTGGCCGCATATTTATCACTTTTGTATACCACCCACGGCTTTCGTTTGCGAAGAATGTGGTTCTAGTTTTTCACGAGCCGTCGCTTTAAAAGTACATAAAAGGTTACATTCCGGAGATCATCCGTATGCTTGTAGCGAGTGCTCCGAGCGTTTCATTTCTCGAAAACTGTTAGACAAGCATGAAAACGCCCATAAAGAACCACCAGCAGTTAGCACAAATTTGATGGACACGGTGAGTCAACAACCATTGATCAACGAGGAAAAATCAGAGAAAGAAAAAGTAGGCATAAGCGATGGTAATGTGTCTGCAACCGAGTTGGTGAAAGATATTAAAGAACCTGTGAAAAAGGTCGTTGACGTCTACGACTTGCCACCTTTGAATTTATCTTCGGAAAGTGATACGGATTCCGAGGAGGAGAAACCAGAGATCAAGGAACCGGAGAACACGGAAAAAGTTAAATCAAACGAAGAAAATGCACCATCTTCCGCGAA
Source organism: Bombus huntii (assembly GCF_024542735.1). Lineage (NCBI taxonomy): Eukaryota > Metazoa > Arthropoda > Insecta > Hymenoptera > Apidae > Bombus > Bombus huntii. The sequence goes on along the minus strand of NC_066242.1, from coordinate 17,631,389 downwards.
TCAACCAAATTTCACTTCCTCCGAGGCTGTTGCAGACAGCATAGTAGAGGTTGAACAGAACGAGGAAGAGAAAGAACAAGGAGCGCAAATCATGGATGGTATCTGGGATAATTTTAAGAGCTATACGGCTAGTTTAGAAATGAAAGAGACGGCTAATAATTTTGCGATCAAAGAACCAGAGCCAGAAACCGACGTAGCATTCTTAAGAAGTATAGTATTGGCTGATCATGATTATTGCGTTGTGTGGTCAGACAAAGAAAAGGATAAAGATGCAACGTCCAAGGTGAACGAGAAAGAGGAGATAAACACAAGCGGGGACCAAGATTACTTAAACAAGGTGGAGAAGAGTTCCGTGGAGGGTAACGAAGTTCAAAACAGCAACGAGGACGATCCGAATAAGAAAAAAGCGAAAAGTCCGAAGAAAAAGAAGCAAAGTGGTGGAAGTACATCATCGAGTGATTCGTCTAGCGACAGTGATTCAAGCACTTGTTCTTGTGGGACAAATTGTAGCTGTAGCAGTTCGTCATCCGGTAGTTCTTCTAGCTCTAGTAGTAGTTCGGATTCGGACAGCTCCACTTCGGAAGGTTCTCCAAAGAAACAATCTAATCGGAAGGAACGAAAGAAAGAGAAAGAAAGTACACAGGAGCCGGAGACTGGATATACCGAATTGGAGAACAAGGAGATTTCTGTGGAAACGAAGAATGGATCTGCATCGGTTCCGGTAGAACCAGTTTGCCCGCCACAGCTGTTACTGAGAGAGTCCGATCTAGAAACCGAGGAAACAGAAACAGACGAAGACTTTTACGACGAGCACCCTCAACAGCTTGCGAACAAATTGCTCGCGGAGAAACGAAATCAGTTGATGCTTCTAGCCGCGGTTGCCCCTGCATCCACGGAGTCAGCGATGCCATTGAATAACGGATTAACAGATAGGGACACAACGGTCCCTTCTCCAGATATTCCTCCCACCACGGAGGAAGATCAACCGCAGCAACAGCAGCAGTCGCAGAAGAAGAAAGTGAAAACGAAGAAACGAAAGAAAGGAGAGAAGACGAAACAGCGTAACGTGACGCCAACCGTCGAGTCCATTAAACTAAACATTCCTAAAGCGTTTTACCAAAAGAACCCGGGTTATTCGGCTTCGTCGCCAGTGTTGATGCAATCGAACATGTCATTGATGTCGAACGTGTCTACGAACGATGTGCACTCGATGAACGCGAGTGTCGAATCCCAAGCGATGGTTATAACAGGTCAAAGTATCGGTGGCAGTGGTTCCGAGGCAGAGAACAAACGGTCATCGAAACGAAAACGAGTACCAAAACGATTTTATGGTGATTCCAGTGATGACGAGGCGGAGAAACAGCCGACGGTGAAGTGGAGAAAGGTAGAGACGACGCCTTCTTTCACTACAGTGCCAAGCGTGAAGCCATTGCCACCAAGATTGTCTATTGGCGGTAAGAATATGGCGTATAGACCGATCGAGAGACAATCGGAGAGTCTAGGAATCGCTACAGCTTCTGCGACCGAATCGGAGGAACCTGCGGATAGTAGCAGTGATTCCAGCGATACCGAGGTAGAAGCCAGCCAACAGATGCAGATGCATCTGTCGGAGAGTAATCCGCCAGCCCCGGAACGACCAGTTAATTTATATTGCTATTGTCAGTGCCCATACGATGAAGTGTCAGAAATGATAGCTTGCGATGCCGAGGATTGTCGCATCGAATGGTTTCACTTCGAGTGTGTCGGCATTATGGTACCACCGAAAGGCAAGTGGTATTGTCCAGACTGTCGAAAAAAGCACGGTATTGTGCAAAACAGCGAGGACTATTTCGACTGATAGCAGCGGATGGTATCTTGAATGCGTGTGGAAATTTCTATCTAGGCATATTTGATAATGGGTGTTTGAGTTTCTCTCTCTCTCTCTCCCTCTCCCTCTCCCTCTCCCCTCCTCTCTTTCGTTTTCTTTTCCCTCGCCCTTTCTCCCTTTATCTACCTATCCGTCTATACCTACGTGTCTATCTCCTTTTCTGTTTTTTAAAAGTTTTTAAGTAATTTAACGAGAATACGTTCGAGGTGCTTCGAATATCGTTTGAAATGTAAAACGCTTGCATTATCGTCTCTTATTTATCAGTTTGACGAATTCTATGGAACCTTGGTACATTATAAATTTTTAAAAACATATGATACATTCTAAAAATGCTAGATCTGTATTAAACGTCTTTTTATGTGAACAAATGGTTACAGGAATTATCTTATTTCGAAGTCGAAAATAGTTTTTAAAAATCTCACATAATAATCATGTAAACAGGATGTATTGGAACAGTCTTGATTTATTATTCGCGAATATAGCACGAATTTACACACAATGATAGAAGAAAGAGAGGGAGAGGGAGGGTAGGGCGGTAAAGAGAGAGTGTGTGTGTGTGTGAGAGAGAGGGAGAGGGAGAGAGACAGAGAGAGAGAGAGAGAGAGAGAGAGAATTGAATGTCCACTACTATTCCCAACGTTTTCTTTCTTTCTTCTTAGTAAGCAAACGAATCCATACACTGTTCCACGTTGATATTTTTCTTAAGCCGATACGATAATGGAAATAAGAAAAAGAACAAAAAATGTTTGTATATAATTGTAAATACGTCTTAGAGTTTATAACAAGGAAGTAAGGTTTTTTGTGTACATTTGTTTGTACTTCTTTTAAATGACAAAAAGTGCGCAATGTATAAATTTAGTGTAGCCGAATAGGCAAGTAATAGCGTTCTAGAACGAAATTCTAGGCTACATCATAGAAAAATTCTCGAAGCCTAGTGTGAGAGGGGAGGGCTGTGTTTTCATGAATTCAAAATTGCGATAATCGCGGCTGATTGTCGGCACTGCTGGCGGTGTCTGTGCCCCCGTTAAAACGATCGAATATTTTCGATAAACACCATTCTATTTCGACAATCGGCTCAAAATATTGTTCTCGCTCGGACCACTACCATTTTGTTCCTTTTTCCTTTCTTTGTTCTTCTTCCCTCTATTTTTTTTTTTTTTTTTTTTTTAATCGCTTGAATTTTTCAAATTTTTACAATTATACGCGTTGAGACTTCTGTTACTTTCCCTCGCTCATCTTTCCTCCATTTTTAATAGTATATCGTGGAAAGTAAAGCTTCCACGATAAGATTTCTGTCGTTTCGTCACGCTTCATGTTTTAGAATAATGAACGAGTTAACGAGCGGATCTTTTATCGTTTTCTAGTCTAGTTCTTACTTGTTTTTCATAATAGCTCTTCTGCCGACAAACATTTTCCGGATGATTGTACAACTGTAGGTACTTTATTCAAATTAGTTAGTAGAACGCTTGAAATTTCTCTCAATCATCTTTCATTGTGCAATGTGTCTTGGTTCATCAAAATCCGGTGAAATGTAAGTGAGCGATGAAATACGAGCGAAGAATTGGCGTATCGACTATATATTTCTGACCGAAAAAATGTTCCGTTTGTCGAGAATTATTAATTTTGAAATGGTATTTGACTGTCGAGCTCGTATTTATTATTAATTATATTAAAATTATTTTATTTTGTACACGAAATCAGCCGTAATTTAATCTACCAGCGTAAGACAAAAAAAAAAAAAAAAAAAAAAAGTAAGATATCATCGGTCAGAATTGATGGAAAAGGAAGATACCTGTTTACTGATTGAACTTATCCTCGTCTCCTTTGTACTCTCTGACCAATTTCATTATTGAACAAAATTCGTAACTGAGTCTGTTAATCGGTAAAACGATTTTGATTTCCTTTTTAACGCTTTAAGAAAGAATCGAATTGACATAATATACGTTAATGTTCATGTACATGTTTAATAGGAAGTCGCAATACATTGTAATAGTAATAATATTAGTATGGTAATAATAATCGACGTTAATGTGCCAGCAATGCAAATAATGGCACACAGATTAATTAATCATCGTCAGCCCTCGTTTCCTCCGGCAATTCAATACCCATGATGTCCGCGATGAAATCTTTGTAAGATATTCTCTGTATTATAAATAATAATACATTACTTTCGGCGAGCCTAAATGATTATTTTCCTGTTTCTCATCGTTAATACCATTCAACGTTTCAACATTTCCATGGTTATGCCAGCTTTTGTTGTAAAGAATAGTATAGCGAATTGATAATCATACTTGTTTCGCATTTGCTTGTGCATGTTTTTAACGAGGATACTTATTTTAAGAAACTTAAGAATTATTATAAAAAAAACAATTTTAAACAAACTTAAGTATCGAAGGTTTTTTTAGTTTTTTATCGGTTATCCAATTATCGTTTTACAGCGCTTATTACAGCGTTTCAATTTACGGTTGAAAAAATATTAAATTCATAGTTCACGTATCATAGTTCGATACTTTTTTACGCTATCCTCAACTTAATAAATTTTCTTTCTTAAAAAATATGTATATAAATACTTAAACAGACGTGTAAGGTCCATTGGCTTTGTATACTTATCGATTTTTCTTAATAAGAAAATGAAGTGTGAAGGTAATTTTTTATATAAAAAGATACTATCGTAATATAAATACAATAATAAAAATATAATAAATTTTTCTGAATGTAAGAAGAGACATCTCTATGATACAAGAGATACAAAATAGTAATACGCGAATAGCGACCAATATAAAGTATCGTGCGATGTAATTTCTTTCATCACAAATGCTTTATGCGTTGGAATATATGTAACGTGTACTTTTGTTATTATTGAAAAAGAATGAAGCGCCGTAGTTTTGCAAACTTAAATAAGTATCCATCTATTTTTTAACTCTTAATATAAGAAAAATTCAAACTTATCTTAATTGTTAAATATACCTCTGGTAAGAACGTAAAATCAATGGATGCGGATTTTTTTTCGTTTCGTTCATTATATATTTCATCCAAATTCTCGTTAAAACCAACAAGAAACCTCATGTATGCAAATGCCTCTTGAATTTTTAATGGTTCTCCTAGAAAAAAAAACTTGCTTGAAGTTGAAATTAAGATTAACATTCGAAGCACAAGCATGAATAACATGTTGGACGTTTCCAAAAAAATATATCAACTAACCAAAAGGTATGCCATTTTGTATAGAAAACTCAGGAGGACCTTCGCCAAGCAATATTCTCATAAACTGTTCTCGAGTTAATGCTGGATTCTCCGCTTGCGAAGCGGGCATTTGATCTGAATTTGCAAAGACTTGGAAAGCTTCTTGTATTTGATGCAGAGAAATTCCGAAAGCTGGCCGATGATTTATATAAAATTTGACAAAATCTTCGAATTTAATTTCTTCGACCAAATGACCGGTCTCCGCGTAATCTCTGTACGAGATTTCACCCATAAGGATTTCTATCTAAAATGTAAAATGACTTTACATTAAAAAAGAATAACTAGAACAGGAAATGAATTTTCCATCTATTCAATTAAATAATTAAATGAATAAAAAGTAAAATCATTACCTCCTCGTTGCTGGGATAATATCCAACGGCGCGCATGAGATTCGGTACTTCTTTAGTGCTCACTTTGTCGGATATTAATCTGGGAGTTATTACATTCTCGCCTTGATGTAAGATTTGAGCATAATAAAACAGGTGTTTCATTTCATTGATAAGCCAACCTTTTTCACCACCATCTATCAGACAATAATACGGTGCAAGCCCTTTACCTCCTAAATGCGCTAATACATCGACAGACCTGATTATAAGAAAGACATATGATATGGTATTGTAAAAACTATATTGTATAGTAGTGAAAGTAGTAAGTAGCGATATTAAACGGTAGGAGCAGCAAAAATATCAATTAAAAGCAACTGTGTTAAAGGAAAGGAGAAACGTACGAAATATTTTTACAACGAAAGCTTCGGGTATTATATATTTGCTTCTTAAACGATAAACGACTATTAGTATATCGAAGAAAACGATGTTCGAATTATTCGATTTCTAAGTATTGCTAAGAGGTACCTGCATTTTATTTTCCACATCAGTGTGCACGGATCATTATGACCAAAAGTGAATAGAATGTTCCCATCATTGCTAAGGCAAATATTACTGACCTATTAAAACCAGACTTTCAAATAGATCAAAATACCTCAAATATGTACAGAACGTCTTGTAATATGTGGTCGTTTAAGGAATTGTTTCACGTTTTACGCATCTTCCGTGAATGTGAGATATCAAAAAAGAGCAGAAAACTCACCCTATCTCGTGTACAAAATCAAATGGAATATATTATTTATATATGAATTTATCTTGTAGTTTGAAGGTGCTGAATATGTTCCTAATGTTGATCCCACACAGTACGAGACACTCTTTATATATAGTGATGTATCAAAATCAGTGAAAAATTAGCTTTTATTATAAATTCATATCCAGGATCGATAGATTTTTTCGTATTACGATGTAACGTAGTAAAACAATCGTGTACATTGTACACGACGCTTCTTACCTTGCGTGGGTGCCCTATCATTCCTAAAGTCTTGTAAGGATTCCCATCGAAAGGAAGTATTTGAAGACCTATTTCCTTATTAGTTGCAAATACCATGTATTTACCAGCTTTATATTCTTTGCCAGATATTACCTGCACAACGATCATTTTAATTAAGTATAAAATAATAATTTCCTATGAACACAAAGAATCAAAATTTATACGATTCTACGTTACTTTGAAATGCTTAACCGGAGTATCGCAAAGCGGTCCCAAAAATGTTCCTCGAATTGTTTTCGTTATATCGTTTAGCAATCTGTATTTGTACTAGATAATAAATGTTATAGATAATGTTACACGTAAATACTGTGATGAAATGCATCATCTTCTTGTCTAACTTAATTACGTATGCAGTAATATACTTGTGTATGTATACAAAGGATCCTGTGTATTTTGGAAATTGGCGATACAACCAACAAAAGAGCGATTTCGTGGTACGATGAAATAAGTCGAAAGTATATGATAAAATTTTATCGTATTATCTCGAAACTTTGTTTTCGATAATATAATATCTCTACTTTCTCGATCGTAACGTAATATCAATTACGAGGTGTATGTACTATGTATACATACATACATATATATATGAATATATAGATGTACAGATAGATTCGATATGAAAAATATTTCGGGTAAAAAATCTTATCTCAGTTTTAATTTAATGTTCCGAATTGTAGAATCAGTTAAAAGATAACCGGATTATTACTTCGGAATTAGAGTACATCAGAAATCCTTCGACGCCCAACTTAGGGTACCAGGCGAGGCAAAGAGGAATAGCTTCACATTCAATTTGATAAGTGTTCATTATCTGCAAACCAGGGAAAGGATATGGCCCACTGTAAAATGCGGAGAATTTCTAGAGTTTAATTGCACGTTATATGTATTTTTCTCTGTTATTTGAAACATCTGATTTACCTATTTTTAAGATCGTACTCAATTAGGTTGCGATCTTCTCCTACCGAAAAAAAACGATATACAACGCTTTCGATAGTAGCTGGCCCGAAAAGTATATCTCTTATTTTTGCAGTATGAGAATGATACTTTCCAATAAAATCCCATAAACAGGAACCGCTTGGCGAATCACCTATTCTTTTAAATACCGCTACCACTAGTGTGTTATCCTGAAAGAAGGTAAAAGGCTGCTTTTCGCCTTATGTCATAACGATCATAAAGAAAATTTCATTTTCGATTAAACTGTTTAACAACAGATGCGATATTAGTTTACGGTTCGACGATACTGCTTATTTACCGCATAAGCCATGTATTCTTCGCACTCTGTGAAAGCCAATTTAAGTATCGATTCCGTGGAATGTTTGTAAGGATTTTTATCAAGAGGTTCTAAAGTGAGAGGATGCAACATCCAAAGGGCTCCATTTTCAAGGCCACATGCCAGTAAATTACCTTCAAAATCATTGAAACGTTGAAAATCGTTCGATCTGTAATTTGAAAATATCACGAAAAATCATAGTTGACGAAAGATTCACCTATCGGGGAATATTTCAATGCTGTAACAGCGATTAGTTTCTCGTGGCTCTGTGGGCATGTGACATAAGTTATAGCTCCTTTCTTTGCTTGCTTATCCAATAGTATACTAAAATCTGGAAGAGGTGGGGTTTTCCTGCGTACGATACGCTTATGTCTCTCATAATCGTATAAAGAGACGAAACCTTGTAGATTACCGGTGACTATAAAATTGCTAACGAATGAAAGGACGGTGTTACGAGGAAGTATAATTTTATGAAGATTAAACTATATATACTACGCCGTAAAAGACAGATCTAACTAGAAGTTAATCAAACTCCATTAGTGTAAATACCTTCGAGGATGCGCATCTAAACTGGTTATCGCAAAGTTCTGATCTTGAAAGATAAATCGACACTTTAACGCAGGAATTTCTATCAACGCAACTGTTCCACTCAAACAACCTTTACGAAAAATATTACAAAACTTTTGGATATGAATTCCATTTAATATTAATTTTCTGAAAACCTTGCCAGATTATTTAATGCCGTGAAAAAATCTATGCTGTATATGCTCTTTCAAAGAGCAAGTGTACAAAAATGTAATAGCACTTACCGATAATGAAATTTTCGATATAAAAAGGAGCACCTTCGACAGTAACATCGGTAGGCGCGTGAGGTAATTTTGTAAATGCTTGCTGATTTTTATTGTAATTCTTCAATGTTTCTTCCAAATATACAGACATCGTCGATGGAACTTGATCACGATACTTCATCGATTCTATTTTTTCTATATATTTCATTTTTCTCTCGTTAATATTATCTCCTAATTTAATTTCCGAGTATTCTTCCATTTCTTCTTCGTTCTCGAAATCTTCTTCGTCAGATTCAACTGCAAGATAAAGTGTAATCATTTTTTGCTTTTATTTTTTATATTATTTACGTTATTAAATTCTTCGAGTGAGAAGATAATAGCAATCGAGTTGATTGCATTTGAACGTAATCACCGATATTGGTAGCCGATAGATGACTAGACAGATGATATTTACCATAAATAGTTTACGTTCGAGGGAAACTACCTGCCTACCTAATCGAATGACTAATTGCAAGTCGTTGTTATTAAAAGTGGTGATGTAATTATGCCGTAATGACCGAAGCAGGATATAGTATGATTAAAAATCGAATAACTTCAACTTCAAATTCATATCCTTCGGATTAATACTATCTCGGAATTTTGGAAATAGAAGATATTCCGTAATAGCAATAAATATCGAACTCACGTTTAAATTCACCGACCGCAGACCCAGGAGCTAATAACGTGGACGAAAGATCGAAACTTATCGATCGAATAGAATCCAGAAGTTTATGTTGACACCAGTAGAGTATTTTTAAATCAAGATCGTAAAAGCTGATGCGCCCTTCTGACGTTCCTGTTACTATCCTTCTAAAATCGTACATGTAATACAAATTTCGATAATACTGTATTTACAAAAATAAGAGAACTTTATTTACAACTGGAAAATTATGCTTGTAATAACTCGATTACTAGTCGTAACGTAAAGTAAGTAATATAACATATATAGGATGTTTACGATATCAATTGTCAATGTTTTTTTCGAATTAACAATGACAAACCGAATAAATCTTTAACCGGAGATAGTATATCGTATAACGTATATTTTGTACATCTCTAATATTGGAAAATATCAAGTACCCATCGTGATATAATACCACCATAATACTGTTCTTCTCTAACTGCACAGACTTGATGTGTCTCTTTTCCTTGTTGTTAGCTGCACTCTGATCCTTACTCTTATTTTTCTGTCTTTCAACAAAAGCGCCCCAAACCAGAACGTATCCTACACATAAATATCGAATATCAATCTTTATAACAAAGATCAAATTGCAAGTTGCAATCTTCACATATAGGTAGATTATATATAAGTATGTGTAATAACTTTGCGAGAGCATAAACAAAATGGAATAACAAGTATAAAGAAGATGTAAAAACAATACCGTTTGTCGTTGCTGTTAATACCCGTTGTGTTTTAGGAATGTAACAAGAGCAATTCAAGATCCCGTATCGTCGTACGTTACCCAAAATTTTTGGTATGTAATATTTCAATTCATCTTGCTCCTAATTCGCAAAAATTATCATTATCTATATCTAGATGTATTATATATTTCGCTGTTGAATTGTATCGAATCGCGAAGGTCGATTCGTCGAAATTCTTACGAAACTTGTAAAACTTGCGTGTACGCGCGCGCGCAAAAGCTAACATATGTACATATATAATAAAAAAATTGTAATTTAAGGTAACGTTGTAGGTGTTAGATATTTGTAAATACGTTTTGATTTCATGGTGCTTCGTTCTATTTAGGATGGACTACCTCGCGATCTAAGGAATAATTTCCTGTTCCCTCGTTAATATCTCGTTGTTTGCTTTCTATCTGACCGCGAAATGGAAAAATATCGCAAATGATGCAATGGCAGAGCCAACTTTGACATCGCTTTTCACGAGAACAGTCGAGTTCCGGCCCACGGTTCGTTTTGCGGAGTTGACCCTCGTGACGTGAGTAAAATACGATGCAACCGGAAAGAAAGTTTAACCCTGAATTTCAAGGTCGATTCTGCGGCAACCTTTTTCGATAAATCTCCACCGATCTAGAGATGTAGAATCACGCTTTTGTGATCCGGTCACTTATTTTTTATACACGCTGTACATTATACTGACCCATTTAAGGAACGCAACGCAGTAATCGGCAGTTAGACCAAACTCCTCGGAACAGTCTTCGTTGAAAGCTATTTCCTTTATTCTATTTGAAAAAAGTTCAGTTAACTCCGTAAAAGCTGAAAATAATTTGCTTTTGAGAATTGCCATTAGAGGTATTAATACGCGTTCTATTTTAAACAGCAAACTAACGAATTTTTAAACAGAAATGAATAGCAAAAATTTTGGCGATAATATTAAAGTTATTATAAAGTGATATTCTTTACGTAAAAGTTAAATAAGACTGGTAAATAATACTAATGATTAACCATCAGGTTGATCTTTCCCATACGTCCATAGCCAAAACTGAACTTTTTGGTGAAATTCGTTTCCAACAGTTACTATATACTTAGCGTTTGGGCTAATTTTAGCAGCGGTCATTCCTTTATCACCATGCGGATTAAATAAAGTCGAAATTGGTACACTGCAATAACAATAGCAATAGCAACTACAAATATGTTACATTTTTTCAAGTATTTGATGTCATATTCGACGTTTGATTTGTGTATTTTATTTATAATATACATGATGTTTCGTAATAAACGGCCAATTATTTAAGCACCTAAAAGCAATAAAAAAGAGTCCATATCTTTTTTTCGCTTTAATTCTCTTTCTTCGTACGATGGATTTCAAGTATCCTCGTAAACAAAAGTCGTTTTGAACATCTCGTACGAGGGTAATCAGATATGATCAGAAACGATGGAACGTAAAATTTGCTATATTTTTTAAACAAGATCAAATAGGACATACATTGATACGAACCTTTTTTTATTGTTTTTTTTTTTTTTTTTTTTTTTTTTTTTGGTGCTAGATCCGCCTCTTAAACTGGATTGTCCACTTATTATGGAACACCCTGTATGCGATACCTCCTGTAACGTCACTTATCTTCCCGATAAGAGAACCTGTTTGAATTTCGCTCCCTCACCTTTTCTGGTTCTTACTCATAACTTAATTCTAGCTGTTGCACAATGCGCCGTAATAGTCGACGCGCAAGTAAAAAACAGAGACGTGAAAAGATACGTTTTTCGCTGGTTGTGAAACGTGCCCTCCTCATCCCGCCCTAGCTTCCTCTCCATTAGTTTCTAATTAGTAGCAAAAGAAAAGAAAAAAATTGGGCCAATTTTTTTCATCGCATTTCCAAATTTCATTACCCAGTTTCGGTGTCCCAAACGACAGTTACACAATCTTTCTCAAAATCTGCGGACATCAACCATTTTCCATCTTTCGATGTCGATAAAGTTTTCACCGTATTCTTCTATAAAGTTAACGCACGAACAAGTCACGTATGAAAATGCAAATATAATAGGCAAAAGATCGATACATACATGACCTTGAAGACTTATCGCGTATTTCGTCTTATAGTTGTAGATTATTATAGCATGCGAACAAGCATAAGCGATGATCGTACGATTTTTTGTGGTTAAATTTATTATAGGTGTATCTGAATTTGTCCCAAAAGACCATAATAATTCCTGTATTTAAAAACGTTATATATAGATAAATTCCATTTTTAACGGTACATATATCTTTACGTATACAATATATATATTATATATACGTATCATTAAGGGTTGTTTTTAGGTTAGTTGCAATATGTATTATAATATTAAACAGCTTTTTAAAAGATTCCAGTTTCTCGATCTTCTTAAAAGAAATTTAGATATAACTATGTAAATCCATTGCTTACAAAAGGACAAAGATTAAAATCAGTTTCTTCCTTTTCGTAAGGTGCCCTTATGTTGGTCTCTCTTTCACTTTTAGAATCTGTTGATTCCTTGGAGCACGATGGTATCGAAACATTCGCTGCCATTTTAATTGATTCGCGTCTTAGAAGTTTTCAATTTACGACCTGAAATTAGCAAACGATTCACCCAACAGTTTTTACACGTATAAGCATATCGCGAATATTATAGAGACCACCGCGACAAAAGAATAGCATACCTTGAAAATTTCTTAATTTTTATGCTATAAATTATGAATATTTAATTTTTAATACGTACATGCGTTTTCTACATAAATTTTGGTCACGTAGATATGAAGATGTTAGTTTTTTTTATCTGTAAAAACAGAAATATCGTGTCAATAGCGCATTATTTAAAATCATGGAAATGATATTTTGTACAGCCGCCAGAATTTATTATTTAGATTTAATAAAAGGTCTTAAAATTTCTTTCGATTTATTTTTTCTCATTATATTCTTTCAATTCATTTATGCTATTGAACTGAATTTTAAAAAACCTTCGACTACCTTGGGACCTTGAAAAATAAAACATTGAGAAATTTTGTTCCTATCGTTATCGTTTTTTTCCTATCATTTTGCCCCTTCGAACCAAATATCGGTTTCCTCTGACATCTGTTCCTATCATAAAAAATAAGTGAGATATTTAAGATGCCCAAGTTAGGTGGGATACCTGCTATACGTTCTATATAGTTTTATACGCTCTATACACTTTGAATTTTCTATAAAAGCTTCAATCTTCGCTGCTTAATTATTATTATTATTCTCACGTGATAAATAAGAAAATGTTACATATGGTTATCTATTGGATAGCTAACAGAGTTTATGCTGTCTTTTTATGAATTTTCATATTGGTTACAGAGAAAGGTCAAGTGACATCGGCTTCGTTATCAATCTCGCTGAAGTTACTGCTATGTCAAGAAGTCATTAAACCGTTTCAGTTCCTGATTAGTCGAAGAAGCTTCTAACGTATGCAAACATTGGGAATCATTTTAATAAAGTTCTAAACAAATATTTATATTTCTTTGGTGTTTGGTCACTGTTCAACGAAATAAATTAAATATAAATTATAATTATTAAGTTCTGTGAAGACAGTGCATTCATGGAGTTATCTTACATTATCTTCTCTGTCTTTCTTGTCGTGGGAAAATATGATTCAGCACCTGTTTATTCGAACATTAATACTATTTCGCCATCTTTGTCTGCGGTAGGTGAAAAGAAATTTAATTTTATGAAGAAAATTTCCTATTAGATATCTTATTACGAATCAAACGAATTAGATTTCTAGAAAAATAAGTTTTTGTATCTCAAAATACGCATATTCTGATGTAGATAACACAGATGCTTATAATCTTTTGTTACATTCTCTGAATTATATTCGTGCGATCGAAAATGTAACTATTATTCTTTCTTTTTATATTGGCGTACGATGTATAGTGCCAAGTAGAAAACAGAAAATCCGATAGAACGTACAAATAAAGATTTTGGCGAATGAGTCCAACCGAGTTCATATATGTATATATAAATATTATAACGTTTTATGTTCACTAGACAAAAATAAAAATACCACTCTGATTAACTACAAAATATCAAAATATCGCGATTTATTCACGAAACTTTGTGAATAATTTTCTAGATAAATTTTATGAAGGAGTATGGGTACTTGGAAAGTGGTACAGCTGACTCGGATGCGTTATATGAGAAAAATGCCATAACAAACGCAGTAAAAGCTTTACAAGAATTTGGCAATATCCCAGTTACTGGGCAACTGGATAACACGACGCTTAAGGTGCATTTTTTTGTCTCTTGACTATCGTATTTAATACTATACTTATTCAGCTGAATGGGATCACCTGAATATCCGTTTTATTTATTCTTGTACGAGAGAACTTCTCAAGATCAAGTTACAGTATTTCAAGAACCCCGTGCAAATGGGATGGAAATAGTGATTTCTCACTTTTTTGCTTTTTTGCAAGATTTTGAGGTTATCAGCTTTTTTTATAATAGCACTAGAATATATGTATTTATTCCTTGATATTCTTGTAGAGCGTGAAAAAATATATCTGGGCTCGAGTGAAGGTTTAGAACTTGAAGAATTAATTGTAATTAGTTTTATCTAAACAGTCTCCGTGGTTTCTTAGTTGTAGGCGAATTTAACGAATAATTTAATATATATCGTTTTTATTTACTTATTTATGTACACATGTATTAACTCTTTTAGTACCAGCCAGCCGATATATATCAACTGCGTTTATTTACGTTCAGACTCATGAACTCGAGAATTCGAGACGCGCTTAATTACCCACTTACTTACTGATGTATTCATCAAAATAGCTTTGACATTTTTCGCATGTACACCACGTTTTGAGTTAGTTGCGAGAGCTGACAATATAAGTGTTAAACCTGCTACTATCAAACAATTAATTTTATATGTGAAAAATAATTATAAAACTCAATTGTTTCTGGTGTTTTAATTTAAATTTTTTTTATTTCCTATATTATTTAAAATATTTTTTTAACGAGTGTAAAATGTTACTTTTGTAAGTTTTCATTTAGAGGAAACTGTTATAGTTAATGGCATCTCCACGATGTGGTGTTCCTGATATTTTAAGGAAAAGGAAAAATCTACAACGTAACAAGCGTTTCGTAATAGGATCGAAAGGTTGGAAAACGAGAAACATCACATACTTGTATGTACCTAAAAAAATCTAATAATGAAGCACAACAGCTTATCTTCCATCTTCATATATTACGTTCATTACATGTATCTATTAATACGTGTATCACAAATAGTATAACTAACTGGACACCAAAGGTGGGAGAAGAAATGATTACATCTGAAATTGGAAGGACTTTGAACACATGGAGCGGATATTCAAGACTTAATTTTAAGCCGATTCATAGTCCATATCCTGAGATTATCACTGCTTTTAATCGAAAATCTCACAATGAAGAATTAGTGCTACAAAATAAAAAAAAATAAAACTTATTAAAATTGTCAATCTTTTTACGTGTGTCGATGACCTTAGAATAACATTCAAGTCGACCTTGCATAAAATTTTATCATCATCTTAGTCATCTTTTTTTATCTTCCGTAGCGGTAGAAATAATTTAACTGTCCATGCTAATAAGATTTAAAAGTGAATGCAGCGAGAAAAGAATGATTTAAAATTCTTTTACTTCTGATGTCAATATTTTTCAAACTACATGTTGACGACTCTAATGATATTTTATAATTAGCAACTCGATGATTTTTAAATACAATTTAATATATCATGTAATTATTAATCGTTGCATTATTTTTTTTTTGTAGATTTTAAATTAAAAATTGTAGATATTAAAATTAAAAATCGTTACCTACTAGTAACTTCAAAATTTTGATTTTCTTATGAATGATTTATTATGTAAAATTTTATGTTTTCGTATGTTATTGAATAAATTATTGACGTATATATATTTTCATATTTATTTACTTTCCTTCGAATGTATACAGAATAATATACTGATATTTGAAAAAACTATATTTATAAAAGTCACTATAAATATAATAATATAAACTATATTTGCATTAATTTCTAATGCTCCAAAGGAATCAAGTTTTCCATACGGGACGGTGCTCTATAATTTCATGTCGAAAATATAATATCCTATGAATGCTCTCCTACTTGCACTCAGTAAAAAATATTTCCAGTTTAAAGGAATTCCGCTCAGAAAATTAATTCTGGAGCCAATGTTATAAGCATGAAAAACGTTTAACGTCGATCATACTTCGAAATATTCACAAATATTAGCAATGTAACAAGTTTAATATCATATATGTTTAACTGCAACAACTTTGTGGCTTAGGATCAAGCCCAGAACGTTTAGTTACTGATATACGTGTAAATTCTTCTGCCACTGTTGGATGAATTCCAACGGTATCTTTTAGTTTTGGAAATGTTAAATTACACCTAGAAAAATAAGAAAATAATGAAATAAAAGATAATGATAAAATAACACATTGTTAGTATAGTAAAAAACTAAATAAATACATACTTTATAGCAGCAGCAAAACCTTGAATCACTTCACCGGCATTAGGACCAATGAAATGCATACCAAGCACTCTCTGATCGCCATTTCTAAATGCAACTACCTTTAAGTAGCAATTAGAAACATCTTTTTGTGGTATAAAGAATTCCGTTGGTTTGTAATATGCATGATAAATTTCTATTTTGTCTTCTCCATGAATAGCAATCGCTGCTTCTTCGCTAAGACCAACACAACCATATTCTAAAGGACTGAATATTGTTGTTGCAACATTCACGTAATCCATTTGTTCCGTTGAGTTTCCGAATAACCTTCTCGCTAATAATCGACCCGCATGTATGGCAACAGGGGTTAATTCTGGTTTTTTCTGTAATACGCAATAAAAACTGTAAATATTTATCTATCTTCACCTTTTAACATTACTTTTCTTACATCGATAACAATAAATCTTAATAAATTGGAAAAGGAAATTTTTTTTCAAAAGTGAAAAATAAAAATAACACTCACATGAAGCACATCACCAACAGCATATACATTTGGAATATTCGTTTGTTCATCTATTGCGTCTATTTTTGCAGTTTCGGGTACAAGTTTAAGACCGATGTTTTCTGGTTTTAATTCTTCTGTAAGTGGTTTGCGACCTATAGCGAAGAGAACGGTATCGAAAATATCTTGATGTGTTTGTCTATCCTAAAACAAAGAAAATTTATCGCTATATAAATATAACTTGAACATTAATTATATATATATATTTTCTTTTTAATTAACAAAATAGAACATACTTTATCTACCCAATGTACAAGAAGCCGACCATCGCTTTGCTTTTCAATTTTTGATGGTTTAGCTTCATAAATAAAGTGTACACCACGTTTCTCCATTTCCTCAGCAACAGTATTTGCCATTTGCTGATCAAATCCACGTAAAACAATTGAACGTACCATTACAGTTGCATCGTAACCCATACTATTCAAGAATCCAGCACACTCCAAACCAATATCTATTCATCCATTAAGGAAAATGAAGCATTATATAACATTATTTTAAATCTCACTGACAAAGATACGAAAAAATTTTGAAGCGTGGTCACAAATGTTTTATAAAAAAAAAAGAGGATACATCCAGCACCAACAACAAGAGTTTTCCCTGGAGCTTCCCCTAAACTAAAGATATCATCGCTGCTTATACCATATTCTAAAGCACCAGGAATATTAGGATATCTTGGCCTACCACCTACAGCAATCAAAATATTCTTTGCTGTAAACAATTTTTCTTCTCCATTTTTCATTTTCCCGCATACTGTATGTTGGTCTTTAAAATAACCAAGAGCATTGAAATATTCGACTTTTCTGTAATAATAAAAGAGCCAAGTAAATTAATAAATACAAATTTTATGCTTGAAAAGTAAAAATAGAATAGTATTAACTTTGTTCTAAGCTCTACTCGTGTGACCCAGTTCACAGATTTTATATGATTTTGTACTGCTGTTGTTAATGCTTGCCAATCAATCTTAATAGTTTTTGGATCTGGTATTTGCCAACCATAAGCTGCTGATTCCTAGAAATATGAAATTTTAATGTTCAAAGTTCTCTTGAATAATAAAACGTAATTAATATACTAATGAAACATACATGTATTGCTTCTCCTAATAAAGCAGCTTGATGCATCAACTTTTTTGGTATACAACCAACATTTACACAAGTACCACCCAAACCCCAAGTAGTACCTCTTGGAGATGGTGTGACAAAATCAAGAACTGCAACTTTTGCACCTAGATTCACTGCTTCTTTGGCAGCTGCCAAACCTCCTGATCCACCACCAATAACAAGCAGATCATACATGAACTTTTGATCAGCTGCAAACATAATAAATAAAATTCTCTATAAAATTAACTGTGCTCGTTGAATTTTCAACATTGATCATTGTAGAATGTATATTTTGAAATATTTCATCAATTTTTCATGTTAAAATATTCTAGCTATGTAAAAGCTGAATGATCATGAGTATGAGGTTATACGATATTTCTATTATTATTAACAATAAGTTAAAACTACATTTTAATAAGACAGTATCTAGAAATATAAAACTACCGCTTAAATTACATGTAAATTAACGGAGTTGAGAAACAAATCATTGAATCGTGTTAATTAATTCGATTATTTTTAACCTAGCCGGTATAAAAGCTCAATGGTATACGAATATATAGATTTTACATATTATCAACAAAATTAAGGCATATTTGCAATTACAAATCATAGAAACCTAAGACTCACAGCACATGCAAGCCATCGCAGTTCTTCCATAAGGGAAAGTATTACATCTAGGCCATGAGAACTCGAGCAATTTAGCGTGAGCGGAGCGGAATGTGACAAGCCTAGCGAGCAGCGTTAACGTCGCCATGATTATTGCCAGCCGATCACGGCCACGTGACGTCACCCTGATGACACTCGTGTTTTACGATATACGATAATACACTCTTTTACGGAGTACAGCGTACACCGCGTCAGAAAATTATTACGATATAGAAAAATATCTCGGAATAAAATCGCGACATAGAATGAAGTCTATCTTAATCACAGGCTGCAACCGTGGGCTTGGCCTAGGTTTAGTGAAACACCTGGTAAAAACGTTGCAACCACCAGAGAATATCTTTGCAACTTGCCGAAACGTGAATAAAGCAAGGGTAAGATTGGTCATAAAGTGAATGAGAAAAGATATTATGCAATAATCGGATTCAAGCTATAAATTCGACTTACCAATTGGTGCCATCGTTACACTTTACAGACTTAAAATTCACGTTATAAAGGAATGTAATAAGTAATGGTTCTCCTGTTTAAAGAATGTTAACTCTCGTATATCGCGCTTGATCAAAAGATTTCTTACGTCTAAAAGACAAGAGCGAACTGACGCCTACTTGGTTCGATTACCGCCATCTGTTATATAGTTGCTCCAAGCACATGAGTTTTTAAGTCTGATTTATAGTGATTCACACAATGCGCGTTGGTCAATTGCGCAAGGAACTGTTTCATGCAAGTCACTGTAAATTTCGTTATAAAACGAACCTTAGAACCCGGTCTTTTGGAAAAAAAATTTTAATCTAAATTCTAGAAGATCCAAATAATCATCAACGCACGTAAAAATATTTAATAAATGCATAAGATTTTAGTATCTTACGACACAAAATACTTTTATAAATCCTTCATACGAGAAATTCTTCCTACATCAAAGATAATAATGACATGACATGATCGCTCGAATAAGTAGAATTGCATGAAGTTACATTAATTATTAGGATTAAAGATCATTTTCTTGGATAAATAGCGATTATCTAGCGATATTCGAGAACATTTCTATTATGTAATTATTTCATTTTAAGTATATTCCCAAGTTATATTGTCTTTCAGGAATTGACTCTATTGGCTGAGAAATCGGAGAACGTTCATATTATTGAAATAGGTATGTAATATACGATATAATATGTAACCATACCGTAGCATTTTGTAATTTCAAACAAATTTTCCTCGTTACTGTTTATCACAAAGCATAATCTAATGTGTTATCTATTGATGATTAATGATAATTTATAACAAAATTTTAAATAAATCAAATGTTTTATGCAACAAAAGCACGATTCAGTTCAATAAACTAAAGTTAAGCATTAATTATCTTACATACACGTATACATGTATATGTGTATTTACTTTGTTGCTTTTAAAAATGAAATTTATGTTAATCAGTAACTGCAACCATGGACTTAGCTTAGGTTTAAATAAATATAATATTTAAAGATAATATAATATTATTAGTATAATAATTAAAGATAATATAAAGATAATATATAGAAAATATATAAAGATAATAAAATTTAACCGTTAAATGATGCCAATTTTAATCTAAAGTTTAATGCTAATATTTCCATTTACAATTTCTATCGATATTTATTCAATTACAAGTTCCATGTCTAATTTTTATCATATAGAAAATGTATTTCTAAACTTGAGATGTTAAAAGGTAAAAGCGTTTATTTGATATTATTAATTTTAACGCAATATTTTAAGTATATTATACAAAAACAGATTTATATTTATATAAAACATTTTATATTATATTATATAACATATTATATTATATAAAACAGATTTATATTTTATCGTTTTCTCCTCCAATTGTTATATCTAATTGGTAACTTGATAATAAGAACGAAAAGATTATTCGGTCAAGTGCAATCAGTAATTTGGCAACATAGCACACATATTTCGTATAATGATGTTTCATTTCTAAAATATAAGACTGACAATATATTAAAAATATAAATAATATTTTAGAGAGTCAAATACTGAAGAACTCCTCATCTTTATCAATCTAATCCACCAGGGACATAAGATTAATTCATATTTCGGAAACAATAAGCCACTTTCTAAGCTAGCATTGATACAACAAATTTCGCTTAAATGTAAACAAAATATTGGATATAATAATCAACAGAATAAAATATAGAAAATAATAAAAAATATTACCGTGTAATTTGTTTTTTTCCGAAGAAGCTACAAATTAAAATAAAATATATTTAGCGTTATCGGTTTTGTTATGAAGATATGTGTGAATGTTATCGGTAGGCTTACATGAGCAATCTAGCTTAGATTTTTCAACAGATCCAATTGTGAAATTTCGAATTTATTGAAACTGTTTCGTATACCTATGTAAAAAGATAACATTCATTATATAATAGGATGTATAAATACACATATGTATGTTACAGATTAATCGGACTTTTTCCCTCTCTAGTTTACATTGTCTTTGCTTAAAAAGAGCTACAACTAATTTTGACTTTAGGGGAAAAACATTTTTAATATTATCGTAAAATACTAAAAAGAAAAATATGTGCTTATAATCAAATAACTTTATATATATTTTTCAGGCGTGCAAATATTTTTAATTATTAATATATTTTACGCAGAATATTGCAATTGTTAAAAAATCTCGATAACAAATCATAAAAAGAGTTTTCGACTTACCCTTGAAGTTATTTTGATCTATCACCAGCTCTTTCACTTTTATATAGTATTCAGTTTCTTGATCACTTAAATCCGAATCCATGGTTTGCGGTTTCTTGTGACAACTAAGACACCACGACTTCTTTTTCTTCGAGTTACGAGATTTCATGTTACAATGTTTAAAATGAGAAATAATTCACGTTGGGAATTTAACAAATAAATATGTATAAACAATGTTTACAGAACAAGGATTTAGTTGCTTCTATTTCCTGTCGTTGAAAACGGTGGAATTTCATTAAAGTAGTACTGGTCGATACGTACTTATGATATCTGATAATAAGAGTTATATATAAAAATTTTTTCGCCTTGGCAGCCAGAATACGAAATATTTGTTGAATTCATATAATAAAAAAATTATCTACATGTATAAAAAAGAAATATCGATTTCGAAACAATTTTTACGAATGATCTCATTTCTTAGATATAGAAAGAGAAAAAATAAAATTTTACATTATAAAGTCGGTAGGAAGGTTTACTGCCTTTTTTTACACAAAAACTAAAAGTGCATAAAATTAATTCATAAAAATTAAAAAAAAATTAGAAAAACCATACCATTTTAATTAACGAAACAAATTACAGACGAGGAAATACAGATTTTTTAAATAACGAAACAATATGAAATCTTTTATGAAATAATGTGCCATTTTGTATACCATTTTATAAAATTATATTTATATTTTGTAATCAAAATATGATTTCGTAAGATGATATCTTAATGATAAGAAATATTGATGTTAGTGTAATAGTACTTTACGTTACAAATTTTCAAGTTGACGATTTCATGAATGCGATGAAATGTCATGAATATAAGAAACTAATAAAAAAAAATGATGTAAAGAAATTATGTGACTTACCAATATCTATTACATTTGCCGTATATAAATTAGATTAAAGAAATCTGTAAACCATCAATTTAATAATTTTAAGCTAAATATAAATAGTTAACACAAATAGTACGAAAGTAGAGAATGTACGCAGCTGTAGTCTGGAAAATACATACAAATTTATTGACCAGAGCCAAAGAGTAGTTACTATAGTATAAAAATATTCACTACAAACGCGTTGTAGTAAAAGAGATATACATGTATGTACATAGTACAAGGTAATTTATGAAATCATTAGATTTAATATATGTATGGGATGCCTCAGATTAAATTTTGTAGTTTTTAACGTACATTTCTATTTTCTTCTTTTTGTTTAAAGATTTAGCCAATACAAAAGATTACGATAAAATAATAAAAGTCGTGGCCGAAAAGGTAGGCAATGCAGGATTAAATGTTCTATTTAATAATGCCGGAATCAGTTCAAAATTTACAAGGCTTGGTCTTGTAAAAGAGGAACAGCTTACAGAAACATTTTTTGTAAATACTGTAGCACCAATTTTGTTAACAAAGGTTAGTTGAAGATTTTTTAATACATACTTTTTTAAAAAGTATTGCATTTAGTTGGGATTATTAAAAATATTTTGTCCTTTTTTTTGTATGTACAATATAATTTTAAGAACATACAATATATATATATATATATATTGGATTCATGCTGTTTTAATTTCTATGAATAATGTTAATGAATGAATTGTAAAAATAATACATTTCTATTTATTACATACATTTCTGCTCTAATAATATATTTCTAGGCAATTTTACCATTATTGAAAATAGCATCCAATAACTTTGCAGACAAATCAAAAATGAATGTTAACAGAGCTGCGGTTATTAACATGTCTTCAATTCTTGGAAGTATTGCTGACAATAATGAAGGTGGATATTACCCTTATAGATGTAGCAAGGTAATATTTTCTTTGCTTGAATCAATCAATACATAATTCATAACTTAACAAAACATTAAATTTGAATATTATTTATTTGTGTATAAAAGTATTGCAATAGATTTCTTTGAGAAAATCATATTTTCTATATATACTGTTTACATTAGCGACTCTCTATTCTCTTATTTGTTCCTACTTCATAGCTTCGTACAGTTACATATTGCAACAAAATTATTTCATACTATCTCAGTATTTTATTGTAAGCACTAATTTTGTGTTAGACTGAATAGTGCAATAAAGAATTTACCTATCCTATGTAATAGATACAGTTTATAATATTTATCTTATTTTTAGGCAGCTCTCAACGCAGCTACAAAGTCAATGAGCATTGATTTAAAAAAGGATGGAATCCTTGTTACTTGTATACATCCTGGCTGGGTGCGTACAGATATGGGAGGAACCAATGCACCCATGGATGTTGATACTAGTGTTACTAATATCTTGAATATATTAAATTTATTAAATGAAGAACATACAGGTTGTTTTATTCAACATGATGGAAAAATTTTATCTTGGTAAATAAAAGTGTTATATAGGACTTACAGTTTCCTTAATCATTTACATTTGATACAATTTTTCAATGGTCGTTTTTATTGCTTTACTTATTCAATCTTACATTTGAGATAAAAAATAATCACACAGATACCATTCCTTTTTTATTAAAATATTATATAAATTATTATAATATGTTTAAATATATCACATATTTAAAATCTTAAAACATATATCTTACATAATAAAATGTTGATTATATTTATTATAACAGTTAGCATTAATTGAAAGTATACTCAACTTATAATTTAAATTACTGTAAAGATTTTCAGATTTGTACACATTAAAAGCAAAAATTTAGTATAATAGCCAAATATATTTCTGTACATAATCCATAATATACATACATTATTAAAATTACAGATATGAATCCATATACAGAATTAGTTATAAAAAAATTATAATAATTAGCTATATAGTAGGATGTTTTTGATTTAATTCTTTTTAATGCATACAGGTTTCTAATCATTTGTATTTGAACAAATGAAAATGATTAAGTAATAATTTTATCAAAGCATTTTTATGCTTTCCTGAAAACTTATGTAAATATAAATTCAAACATTCACAATTGTATCATTTTATTTGTAAGTGTCAAAGCGTATTTTGTACATTTCATGGTGCTATAACATAACCTCAAGGAATGTAAATTCTAGAATATAACACTGCAAAGAAATGATATTTGAAATATGTACAATGATACTCAATTATCGAGCAATTATTGAATATATGATTATACTTAGACACATAAATATTTTGAAGATAATTGTAACATTATACATTTGTATTTTGGAGATATTATTTTACAGCAAAAACAAATATATCATTATCTATTTTACATTTCCAAGATTATAACATATCAATGTTTGACAATCAGTTATTTGAGATGTTACATTGAAGTAAAGGAAAATCTTATATGTGTCTCATTAATTAAATAATACTGTGATAATATGAATATTGTCTAAAATGTACAATCCGTTTTGAAAAATAATTTTATACTACACTTTTAAATTTCCTTCAAAACAGATCTTAAAAGGAGCTGTACATTTAATGCACATGCTTGAATAAAACATCATTAACATTAGCTTCTAAACTAAGCCTTGTTATTTTATAACAAATTCATGTATAAAAAAATAAATTCATTACTTACTCATAACTTAAATTGATCGATATGATTATCCCCTTCTTTGAAGCATAAAAATTTTTGCTAAATATAGAATAAAATGAAAGATGAAACTTCATTTAGTTTGTTAATTTACAATTATGATTTAAGATAACTTTATAGTGTGCAAATTCGTATAAGATAGAAATTATTTCCTAAATATTTAATATCCCAAATAACAGTCATAGGATGAACTTTAATCAGTCTTTAACCTTTTAGATGTTGGTTCACTATTTTGTGAATTAGAATCTTCAGAAAATCCCAGATGCGCAGAAAAGTCAGTTAATCCTTGGGAATCACTAACTGTTGAAAAACCTAATATATTGTAAAACTTTTGTAAATTTTAACATTCAAGAAATAACAGATATGTCATAAAGTATTGAAATTTAACTTACATGTATTTGAATCCTCTGTAAGACCAAAATTAGAGTTCGACGAATCTAATCCACTTTTTCTTGGCAAACCATTTTCCTTGTCTGCAACTGTCTTTGTCTTCTTCTTCTACGCAATAGAATATTGATTTTTAATTCTTACTTTTATACATGCTTCGTAACTTCTGTTTACCTGATCAAGTGTTGATATAGGTACCCATTTATAAATCTTCATAGTAGTTTCTCCTATTGTAACCCATTTCTTTTCCCTATAAAAGTGTCGGCATGAAAAGCACTGATGATTTCTTGGATCAATATTAAAGTAACAGACAGAGAAGCTACCTTCTTTACTGTTATTAAAAAAGCAGACATACAACACTATTACTCAATCAACACGCATAAAACATCTCAGAACTACAAAAGTCTGTTTACAGCTGACATGTGTAATGCAAAATCTCTATTAAACCTTGCAAAGAAGAAAAATTTTTATCCATTTTTGATATCCATATAGTTTTACTACATTCTTTCTTTTATTTTCTTTTGTAAAACTTTTCAACATTTCCTCGTGCATCTATAATATGTTAAGAGATTTACCAATGGCGAACTTTGTCAA
Source organism: Bombus huntii (assembly GCF_024542735.1). NCBI lineage: Eukaryota > Metazoa > Arthropoda > Insecta > Hymenoptera > Apidae > Bombus > Bombus huntii. The sequence goes on along the minus strand of NC_066242.1, from coordinate 17,605,338 downwards.
CGACTTGCATTACACGCTTAATATCATCCTTGGCACGACTACGAGTCTCTGCACGTACAGACCGCGACATCATGTTACGCGATTATATGTCACTTTCCACTAACACGATATAAAGCACTAGGGCATTCGTCGATAAAGAGGTTAGAGAACTGACAGCAATTACAAATTTTCACAGCAAGATATCAAACACTTTCAATTTGAACGAACGAGAATCACAAATATTACAATCATAACAAGACGATAGGTCGGCGAGAATAAGTAGGGGTAGGGACGAGAAATATGGCGGAAAGCAGTGATACTCATCGATAAGCTACAATTCTTATATTTTGAAAAAATTGAGACCATTAATTTATATGTTAAATATACATATATATGTAAATATATAAAATTTTGTATTAAATTTTCGAATGGCGCTAGTATAGAAAGATCGCTAGAGGTTAAAGCATATTCTAGCAGGTTTAGTTAACATGAGCACCACTGACACAAATAGACGAATAAATGCAACTATAATACATTCTCTATTCTATACTATTATTAAAATATAAACACATTTTTGTTACAAACACATATTTAATAAGATAATACTGATGTTGGAAAATATATAAAAATTAATATAACAGATAAATATTGCAACTTCAAATGTGCAGAATAATATTCTAGGATGTCCCTATATGTTAATTCCATGGACATAAGAATATAGGAACCGAGCAATAATTGTGCGGGTGAAGTCGTTTCTGAGGAACAGGAAAGCGGGATTTGGAGCCGCATTGATGATTGGTTGTGATTGCGTAAGGGCAATCTTATTTTCATTGAGTAAGAGGAAGCCAGTGTAACTGACTGACTAGTTTATTTTCTCCTTCTAACATACATCATTGGATCAGTGACCAATGATCAATGCGGTTCCAAGTACAACATGACTGTTTTTCCCACTCCCCAGGAGTGAATTCACACCCTGTGCCAACGCATGGAGGTTATGCTCGGTCCCTATATATTCAATGTCCATGGTTAATTTTCTACCTTTTTTAATAAGATTTCAATTTCACGTGAACAATAGGATTGTTAAAATGAGATTTTATTAATTAAGGAAAAGATAGAAATGAAACTTACTACTGTTTACTATATACGTATAAGCTTATTTGTATTCTTATTTTAAAGGAAATTCACATAGCAAACTTATTTTCTGTCAGTAACATTGAAATATAACCTAAAATATAATAGAAAATTAGAAATTATTTTAAACATGAATTACAGTAGTATTTCTAATTTTATAATTATTTTATTCGTTATATTATAGAAATATCATTAATTATATCATCGACTATGTGCAAAATTACATACTAATTTTGGAGATATTAATATGTATTGTATTTTATCATTATATAAATAAGATATCTACTAAAATCAATTTTATATATGCAAAAAGAATATCAATATTAGTAATTGTGTAAAATTCATTCTGTAAATATAAACTGTTACAGTTATTTGTTCTATTAAAGAAGAAAATAGTTAGTGCCTGACCACAAAGCCAAGAGAAAAATGCCAGAACCTAACAGTACAATGAAAAATACTACACCTGAAGAAGAAATTGCATATGAATGGCTGGTATAATTATAGATTCTGTATAGTTGTATAATATCCTTTTATATTATAGCTATGTTAAGAAATTAGTCAATTGTATTTAAACATTAGAGATATAAGAAAATATTAATATATCATTCTTTCCTTTATAACTAATAATTTAATATTTTAGATCAAACCATGTGAAATGTATAAAGAGGAATATAGGGATTGTACAAGCATAAGAGCACGGTTTCATCAATATTTTATATTTGGAGAAACTCTAGACTGTAAACAGTGGCAAATTGATTATAAGAATTGCAATCTATGGTCTGAATATAAAGATAAAGAAGCATGTGTACGTTAAGAATTAAATAATTAAAAGTTGTTTTATAAAATGTTACTTATAATGAGTTATATAATGTTTTAAGAAATATTGTATTATTTACAGAAGCAATTAATAAACAGTGAAAAGAAGCGCAGACTAGAGAGATTAGAAGGTCATTATAAGAATGATATTTGGCAAAAGAGAGATAAACCTCCAGAAAATTGGAATGCTCCATTACCTAGCTGGCTAGAAAAAGAAAGTAGTAAATCATATTTACGAATTGTAAGTGACAAATTAAAAGAAAATCAATACGAGAAAGAAGAAAAAAAATTTTGTACCATAATGTAAGAATAATTTAATGTATTTAACATCATAGATATTTTTAAGTAGTACGTGATACTTCAAAATAAAAATTCAGAAATTAAATTTTGGACGTGGATTTTATTATATGGAAAAATTCATCATTTATGTAGAATGAGTTACGTAAAGCAGACCATCTAAATACCCTTGTTAGCGTAGAGAATAGTAAAAAATATCAAAGAGGAAAGGACTGACATGCTACCACAATAATTCGATAACAATAGCACTTATCTGTAGTTTATTGATAATCATGTTCGCGTGCGTTTAGAAAGCACCTTTCGCTAATAGCACACACGTTATTGGCATGAATGAAATCTGATCACGGAATTCAAATTTTACGCGTTAATGTTTTTGTCAATCGAACTCATTATTTACTTCTAAGTTCAAGGTCCCAAAAGGTTACAATCAAGGGACAAAGTAAATAAGCAAATAAATACAAGATATACTTGAATTATCGACTTGTTTATATTAACTATCAAATTCTTGATAGTGTATATAACTATCTATATATTAACTAACTATATATTAACTATCATGTTCTTAATCAAATTCCTAGCAATATTTTAAGACAAAAACGGTATTCATTTACTAATACATAACTAAATACTTAGTTTTAATAAAAATAATTTAGATTGAATTTATTATAATAAACTTCTTTTTTACTATTTAATTGGAAATTGATTTTCGAATAGATTCATATCTTTTTAATATTTTTGTAATGAAAGATTTATTTTATTTCATTGTATTGTATTGTACAATACTGTACAATAGTATATGAAAGTATACTTGAAAAAATTATTATTTATTAACTTTATCATTATAAATTTTTTACAAAACAGAATTTCAAATATAACGAAAAAATTTGCTAAACTAAAAAAAAACATTAAAGTAAAATTCTATTTGTAATATAAATTTTGAGTACATTATTATTATACACGATATGTATATAAATGATAAAATAGCAATTACTTTAATGTTTCTCATGTAAATTTCATATAAAGGCTTTAACGCTTTTCATATAAATTACAGTAAAAATATACAAAAAAGGTTGAAAAATATATCAGAATAGGAAATGTACGTACACAATAGTACGTACAAGTCGGAAGAAAGATAATAGTTAAACATAATAAAGAAGTATTGTAGTAGCATACGCCGGCGAAACAGCAAATGCAGAGGCCCGTGACGGGCATGCGCAGTAGGTGACTCGGGGAATTCCGTTACGCACTTTTTCTTCCGTTACGAGAGTCAATCCGCAAGTGGCCAGTGGCAAAAGGAAAGGCAAAAAGCAACGCTAAACTGAAAGAAGCGGGAGAGATAGTGTTTAAACGTCGCGGCAAATTCTCCCCACTTCTCTAAGGAACACAATAGAGAAACGCGTCGTTCGATCGGGCCCGTAGTGTTATGTGCGTACGCGATGTTGAATGAGTGACGTAACCTAAATACAAATATCGCCTATCAACGAATAGGTTCAGAACAGAGGAACGCTTCGTTTAGTAAAACGACAAAAACGTTCAAATATACGCACACACTTTTGCTTTCTTTCTATTTCTCTCCCTTCCATTCTTATATTTTCATGTGGGTTAATTCGACTTTAGTCACTAAGAGATAGCTATTGAGGTATCGCGTTCACATTTCAGTAAACGCAGTCAACGTATTGTGGTTTTTGTGCTCTAACAGAAGTGTGCACCGGATAACTTGGATTTCTGATCGAGAGAAAAAAGAATGGCGGAAGATTGTCCTGACGGTGATTATCTCGGAGCGTATAGCCGTTTTTTCTCCGAATTTGTCGCCAGAGTGAATCCATACGATCAGCTGCCTGTCTCAGTAAGTTCGTATAACGTCACCGAGGCTGAGATCGTCGGTGAAATCATCAACGTGACTCTACAGTACCTCAACCAGACGTAAGTGAATGTACTTTTTAAATGAATAATATTGCAGCATGGCAGTGCGTGGGCGGACAAAAGACGTGTTTATTCGTTGATAGCTCCTATGGCGGCCGGCATCGAATGTAAACATAAACGACATACACGGTGTCCCAGTATCATCCGTTGCATCAGCCCCGAGAAGGGGGCTGATTCCACATGCCTGAAAAGATAAATCGGAAATGTCGAATCAAATTTTTTCGTTTGAAGATTCATTTTCGAAAAAATCGAATTTGAAAATATATTAAGTACACGCGTGTTCAAACTCTATCTTTCCGAAAGACGAAAATGAAACGCCATACGAATATTTTCGATTTATTTTTTTAAGCTACATTTTCGATTGCGTCGTAATGGCTGGGACACTTTGTGTAATTACTCGCATAACTATTTAAACTAATTACCATAGAAGATTTGTATGGACATATTATGGGTGTTATAAAGAATTTTTTGAGACTTCATTAGCATCGTAATGAGGCACGACTATCATAATTATGTATATTACTAAACTTTGAAACAAATTCGAAAATATAGATACATCGAAATTATACAAAGCATTTACCGGAAAAATACATTTGTAAGTTACTGATATTACACGAAACGCATATAGTATATTAAACAAAAGATTTTTATAAGAAAAGATTTATATAAAAAAAATTACGCGTCACATTTTCATGTCATTCATATAATATGTTTAATCCTTTAAATACATATACTACAAATAAAATTCCTTTACGCGTCACATTTTAATTATTTATTATAAGATAATTTTTATTTATCCGTGTTTTTATATATTGTGTAGCACGTGACACGCAATAAAGGTAGGCAGGGCGCATGCTGAAATGACGGAACATATACGATTGATCCGACGAATTTTGCTTTCTCGTAACTGTACGCATTTTCCGTGCGGCTTCCGTTTTTGTATGATAGGTTTTTTACCATCTGAAGTGTGCTTGCTTTCAGATTGTGTTATCAACAAGTTACTGTTAGGTGCAATATGCGTATAAAGCGCATAAAGCGATTGAAAACTTAATTGTTAATAGCTAATGGAATTTATATGGAATCCAAGTATACAAATATTTTGTAGTTCAAACAGTAACTAAGCTTTACGAAAGGCGCTTAAAATAGCGCTTTCCTACTTGGCCACTCTTTTCATGGGTCATTATCTGAAAATAGAAAATACGATATTAATATCTACTTTCATATCAATACCTTTCAAGACTATCGTTTCTTTTATTTAATTATGTTTTATATAATTACAAGGCAAGAACGTGACAAACGATAACTGAATAACTGATATAAATATAAAAATCTCAATAGTCGATATAAAAAAATAAATAGTCAATTGGCCATTAAAAATTTCAATAAACAAACTTATACTGCTATGCTCTGCTGCCAGTGAAATATGTATGCATATATACATCTATATATCGATGAGATCTTCCTCACATAGTAATTGATATCAGATGAGGTATGCATATCATATTTCTCGCAATATGTATAATATAAATACGGATAAATAAATATTTAAATTAAAGTTTTGAATGCTATTGCAGGATCGATAAAAGCTTGTGTATATGTGAACGGACATGTAAATGGAACGTACCAACACTACACCATCCTTTGTAATTTCGTACTTCCGCACTACTTTGTTGTTATCTGGACCGACTGAAACTGTCACTAAATTATCTCCTTCCATTGTAGTTACATTCTAGATAAAAACAGACAGAAATACGAACGGTGAAAAATGAAAAGGCCCACCCCTCTCTTTCTTTTTACATAGGATATTGCCAAAAATCGTGATACAAGGTTGCAACCGACATGCAAAAATAAGTCGGAAAAAAGAATTACACTTTTTTATTTAAGGCTTCGTTTTCGAAAAAAAAAAAGAGTTTAAAAATCTGTAAGTTACCCGTGTATTAATTGCAAATTTTGACCTATGAAACTTTTGTTTCTCGTAAACATATCTTCCAATTACGGAAATAAGAGATAACAGAAAGCAAATCGCGACACTGTCCACGTTTAAAATGCATCGCACTAACGACAAAACTGTCGCTTTAGTATTTATACAGGGTGTTCAACGAAATGGGGTGCACGATTTTTCCCGGGCATTCCTGATGTGTAATGATAATGTAACAAACAAATATTTCGAACAAAAGTCGATCTGTTTTGAATCGGTCACAAATTTCAATACTTAACATTGCCAAAAAATGCTTCTTTCTATAAGAAATCAAGGTCACACTGACCTTTTTAGTTCATCGATCGAAATACTACAACTTTCTGATGACCATGAGTTCAGAAATCCTGAATTCATTGATTCATAGGAGCATTATTGTTAACGTGTGAAATTTAATAGGGCGTTAGATCACGCGCTTAAGATAACGCTTGTGCTGTCAACAAATTGCAATAGTAAAAATTACTGGTCGGCTCTTTCACCACATTTATCTCCATTAGATTCTTTTTATGGGGATATTTACATTATCCGTTGTTTACGACAAACCAGTAAACTCTGCGGAAGAACTTTGTGATAAAATAATACATGCGTGCAGAGAAATAGATCCACGAAGTCTATTTGCTTCTACGCATCAAAATTTGTTGAAAGGAACGGGGCTTTGTGTCGCGGCAAGTGGTATGCAATAATTTGAGCACTTATTATAAGTAGAAAAACACGTACGACAGATAGGAAGTCCAATGTGCAAATATGTGTTAAAAAGTTAAAGTGACTCTTATCTCTTATTGACTTGTAACTGATTCAAAACAGAGCAACTTTTGTTTGAAATATTGTTTGTTACATTATCGGAAGTATTTGAAAAATCGTGCTCGCCATTTCGTTAAACACCCTATATGGTGTTATTAGAGAAAGGAGAAATTGAACTTTTGATTGATGCGAGCAAGAGCAAAAAATAAAGTGATATCCTGCAGTCACGTCGTAAAATCCGTCCACGTTCATATAAAATACATATAAATAAACGCCCTTTTCGTAAGCGATAAATTGTCGTTAGTGCGCGGGGGTTCTAATCGAAATACGATCAAAAATAGAAGTTTTATACCTCGAATTTTTAATTCACTTTTTTTCGAAAACGAAGCCTTAAGCGAAAAAGACTTATTTTTTTTTTTTTTTCGACTTATTTTTCCACGTAGAATCTCCATCCGGCCTATTGTGTCACAATTTTGGGGACGCCCTGTATATAAAACAAATCACAATTTAATTCTTTGAAAATCGGTAGTACCATTTATGTTATTCGAAGTTAAGGATACGAAGTCCTCTCTCAAATAATTTTTTCTATTCGTTTAATTATATATCGAAGAAAGATATGCAATGGCTAATTTGTTTTTTATGTAATTCAAAGTATGTTTCAAACTTGAAACTAAAAATATTAAATTATCTCGATCGAGTTAGGGCGAGCATGGTATTTCAAAAAAAATATTACGAAAGGAGTGGTTGTACTTTCAGTATAACTCCTGCCGGCATATGTTCTTCGTACTCTTCGCCAAGAGTAAAGGTCACTTCTGCCGTGCGAATCATCGTAATGGTGCGAATAGTCCATTTATCGCAGTTGTTCGATATTTCTAGTCGCGGACTGGACATGCACATCATTTTCCGTGGAATATATGGTACACCTATAGGTGCATACAATTAAAAATAACTTAATTTCGATACTATACTAATAACGCTAATCAATGTACGCGATTTCGTTTTTTCACTAATCTAATATGTAGTTTCTATTATGAAGTTCGATACAGCTCGATACAGTAGGTTTTCAATAAATAATCCACTAAGATTGAACGTTTTAATCCTTTATTTGATAAATGAAATATCCAATAGGTAGGAAAAAACGTGTAACATAACATGCATTATAGGTAAAGTAAATAATTATAAAGTAATTGTAAATTATAATAATTAATAATTGTAAAAATATATAGGTATATAATATATCGTGTAACGAGTGTTTGTGTACAAGCACGTGTACATATGTCCACATACTAATCAAAATTTCAATCTATACTTTTAATCGATAGCGCATTAGTAAATTAGTATATTACGAGTATACATATAACAAATCGATCGATTCGTATTTTTGTACGCGTTTTCGAAATTTTCAAGAACAAGCTAATAGGCGGAATAATTATTATGCGGAAAGAAACAGAATTTTATACATCGTATTTGTTTTTACTTCCATCGTAAGCTAGGCGACATTCGGTTTTAGTCGCTTGTAACATACCCACAGCTTTGAAATACTCGTCGAGGTTTTCATTGCTTTCATGTTGATAAGCGCCAACGATCGATACCATTTCTCTCCCCTGTCGGTAATGCTCCGGAGACGATTCGTTTGCTGGTGGTTCGGGATGCTTTCTCACAGGCTGCAGCGAGCCCTCGTCTTCCAACGTACCGCTACGAACTAGTTCGAAAGATTCCGATTTTAATAGATTTGAAACAGCTATCTCCTCGTTTTCACCGGTCTCTTTGATCTTCACGAAATGTTCATCTAGAGCGTAAACTCCTTGTTCTTGAGGTAAATGCTGCTCGAGAGCTACTTCTCCTCTCCATAGATTTCTCATATCTAAATGATACGCCGCATGATATGGCGGTTATCGGAAATGCGTATAATCATTTTTTCAAACTCTATCTATTCTATCGTTCTTTTTATAAATTAGTAAATTGTTTAATTGTCAGTAACTATTCAGAAAGGAATAAATGAATCTTTTCCATTGAACGAATTATGACTATCTTCAGATTGGATGAAACGTACGATGAAAACGATGCATTTGATGTTTGCTACTGCATACGTATATTTACTAGATAAAGTATGAAACTGTATGAAAGTATGAAAGTACGAAAGTATGAAAATGATATTTCAGTAATTAATTATTTGTTTACATGCGACGATAATAACGAGAATAGTATTAGTAATTATAAAAGCAAGAGTAGATATTCCAATAGGTGTCCCAGATTTTAATGGACGAACGTCGTCGGTATGTCTATGCGTCTAAATAAGAAAAAAATGTTACATAAACGTAGGTCGTTTAAAGCTTTATTAATAGGTTACGACGAAAATATGAAATACGAAGGGAACAATAGCAAGGTTACTACGGTATATGCATCAGTAATATTTATGTTCACTTTGTTTATGCAAAAGTAATTAATTCTCCATCCCAAAATGTTCATCGTTCTGACGATACAAGATTGACAACAGCCGAAAATAGAATTTATTACTCTGCGAATGTCATTCCTAATTTGTTTCATCTCAGTAAATTCATATCTTTCTCATAACTTTTTAATAAAGCTTTAAGCGATCTATGTTTATATAACATTTTTCCCCTATTTAGATCCGTAGAATATACCGATAGCATCTGGCCGTCAGAACCTAGGACACCCTGTATATTTGAAAAATTTAATGTTTTTTATGTCCCATTTCATTTCGAGTATGAGATGATCGCAGAAATGTACGGTGAAGGACTGTCATTCAGAAAAGCAGTTCTCTCAGTCATTGCTCAATGTGAAGCTACTATTTTTTCAAAATTTGATAATTCAATAACAATAAAAAAAATTTTTTCTTTTCTTTAAATTTAAAACGAGATTGTAAAATTATTAAGATTATCTACAACTATCTTTAATACTTGAAAGCCATAAAACAATTTTCAACAACGCAAAAACATAAAATACATCATATGATGTAAATAAAATGTAAACTTTTGTTTATTAAATCAAAAACGCTGTAAGACTATAGCAGAAATTCTACATACATACATATATTACATATAACCTCCAGTATGACAAAAGTTGTTTCTAAATGAAAATTTTAGGTACACGATACTTTAAGCATATTACTAATACGCCTATATGGCATTCAATCACATTGAAAGCTTTTGCGATTAAATCTACGATTAAAGTCACTATAAAAATGTAAAAAATTAATAGAACAAATAATATGTTGCGGATACATATATCGTTCGTACATTCGTTTAAAATTACTTTTAAAACAAATTATAAATATTTTTTATTCTTACGATTTAAAGAATTTCGGAATGAAAAACCCATGGTTATCACTGTAGCGTATTTTCACTATAGAAGATAGACTTTTGAATTTTGTTAATCGAAAGTTTCGCATGTCTATTGCTGTCAGTTTGCTAAGTACTGCTTCAATTATTTTTATGCTTTCTATGTTCAGATTTGTACTTGTATTGCGTAATTTGTTCTTTAAATAGATAATTATTTTTCAAAGTATGAAACAATTGATCTTGTTACAGATACTTAAAAATTATTTATATGTGTAAATAGAGAATTTTGTAACATTCTAGACAATGTCCAGCAAGTTTACAAGCACACTTGGTTCATCAAGTAATACGAAAAGTCAAAGCCATGTGCAACAAGCAACCGGAGGATTGTGGATTTAAATCTCAAGAACAAGGTATGTCTCTTTAGAAGAACTTTAAAATATTGTTGTTTTTTATAATAAAAGTAGTCTGTGATAATTCCTTTTTATCTTGCAGCATATACTTCGTTAAAATTAATGCAAGCCATTACCAGTAAAGTTAATGAAATATGTACTCGCTACCTGGACAATAGTAGATTAGCGTTATTGCCACCACCTCCTTGTACACCACTGCCACAGATAACAGCAGGTGGAAGCAAAAATTGTAGAAGAAAAATGGAAGATCGCTACGTGGTTTTACATGACTTACACGGTATATTTGGTATCGAGGTAAATACAAAGATTAAATTTTTCTTAGCAAATATATACACGTAGTAAGCCTTTTATTGGAAAAGCATATTCCAAATTTTAGGATGACTCTATAGCAAATTACTATGCAGTATTTGATGGACATGCGGGACAAGATGCAGCTGTGTATTGTGCTTCTCATCTGCATCAATATTTAGCAGAAAGCGTATATTATCCTACGGATCCAGAGCGTGCCTTACGTGATGCTTTTCTTACTACCGACAGACGGTTTATAGAGAAATCACGGACACAAGTAAGAAAGAAATATTTTTGTGGAATAATATATCAAATATACAGGCAATATATCATTTTTATTACTTTTATCGTTTCAGAAAGTATGTGGTGGAACTACCGCAGTTTGCACTTTAATATTAAATAAAAGATTATATGTTGCCTGGGTAGGAGATTCGACAGCTATGCTGGTAAAACGTGACAGTGTCGTTCAATTAGTGAATCCTCACCGGCTTCATCGCGAAGTAAGTATATATGTTTTCACTATGTTTAACATCTTGTTCGCAGAACATGATCGTATAATATTATGTGTTCATATTCTTGACTATGTATTCTTACTCGTGTTGTATATATGCCTGGAGAGGGCACCCCAGGATCTACATTAATGAAATGCCTATCGTGACAGTGCTTAAATCGAAGCCCTAATATTGGGTCTATAACAGGTTGAAAATTTGACGTTTTGTTTAAACATGTTTTCCCTGTTCTCCAATAATAATATGCAAGGTCAGATGCACAAGGCCATATTTTTTTTCTTCCTTGGAAATACGGAAGCCAATTTTCTTTTTCAAGCCTTTCGCTAAAATCGATGTAACCAGAAATTTCAAACTGAAGTTTTGTTAAATTTCTAACGAATATGATAGTGGATATGATTTTCAATCTATTCAGATGTTCTCTGAGTGCTAATTCTTGCATTATATTATCCCTTGGTGTCACTTGTTCCGATGTTAACTCGTACGGTCTATAAATTGGAAAAAGTAAATTTTTCACAGCTTCCAAACGACGATAAAATGTTTCTTCGTCGAGTGTTTCGCTCGTACAACGATAACCAAGTTCAGCTAATCTACGCGCGACATTGAGATTTCCCAAATATCCAAGGTCAACAAATGTTATTAGGGAATCCAAATAGTCTTCATAAGTTTCAAATTGTATTAGTCTTTTGTCACTATCTATTTGTGTTCCTACCGCTGTCATTTTTAATGTTATTTAATCTATAATTTTAACGATAAAATGTTAATATTTATTTTTTAATTAAATGATCTTTGCGACGGTAAATTTTAAGCTAGAATTTACTTTCTTTGTTTAAAAACAATCGACATCTGATAAATATAATGTGTTTTAAAAAAATTTGTAACAAATGTGCAAACGATATTGATTGTTCTTATTAGGATGAAGTTCAAAGAATACGGAAAGCAGGAGGAGTAGTGATGCAAAGCATGGGAACTATGAGAGTCAACGGAATATTAGGTGTTTCACGAGCAATAGGTAAGTTAATTTTATTACGGAACGCTTACAAAATAAAAATACAGTTTCAGTGCATGATTTATGTATTTTATTTAACAGATTAGATAAAAGAAAGTTGAGAATTGGAAAAATTTTATCATAAAATATAATTCATATGTTTCGTATATTTTATACTTTTATATATATTGAAAAGTAAAAAGCATCGTTACTTAATATTTATAGGTTAACTTTTTGCATCTACTTGTCAATAATATCCGGATATTATAAAGCATTTTACATGATAATTCTTTTTAAAAAAATGTTAATGCAAAACAAAGAAATTACGCATTTATGTATGGTCGGGTATACATCGTTGATCGTAGTTGGTGTTTATGTTTGAAATTAATATTATTCTTAGTACTCACGTTCGTCGATACGTAAATGTGTATGAAGTAGAACACGTTAATATTAACTTTGCACGATTAATTTTATTTTCAATCAAACTTCTTCCGTTATTTCCGTAGTCGTGGTAATCAATTCCACTGCTATGAAAACTATATACACGTCGCTAGATGGCGATACAAGTATTCTCTCATAATCGGTCAATTGCTCGAAATGCGCGTTTTAAATAATGTGTCTGGAACTCTACGGATACTCTTACTTTTGGTAAATTTCATGTTATTCAATGTTAAGAAGGTCGTCATTTACTCGATGCTGGGAAGTTTATTTTCCGAAAGATGGACTTTTCCTTTAAATACGAAACAAAATAAAAAGGCAACGTTAATTATAGAAAACTTTAGTCTAAACTAAATATCAGGTATTTTAGGATAATTAGGAGATTATTCGAGAATTCTTTATGCTTTTAATCATTTTAAAAACGTACATAGCTTGTTTCAGTTGCATAGGATATCCTATATACATATAATATAATTATTCGTATACGTGTATTTATGTAAGTACGTACATATTTAAGTTTTATAGAAAGAAAAGAAATTTCAAGTGAAAAAGGTAATTTATATAAAAGTTATTTAATCGAATAACTATGACAAGTTAAAAGTGAAGATGACCGTAAGGACGTCGTAGATGTTGGTTTGCCTTTAATTATTTTATTACGGATAGTTATTTTAGATTTTATGTTTTTGCGGCTTTTGAAATTCGATACTACTACCATCTTGACGTGGAAATTTCGAAATAGTTTTGTTACATATTGTTTATCTCTATCAAGTGTGACGAATAGTTTCATTTCAAAATATTAATCATATTTAAAGGATCTATTTTTCTATTTTTATTTCGAACTTTGTGTAACGTATATCTATTCTTCTTTATGTATTAAGTACTATTATACATAAACATTACTTATCAGTCTATATAACTTACATTAAATATCCGCGGTCTAGTTATAGGCATTCGCTCTTCGCAAGGATCGATTATGATCGAAAGGTTCGTTAATTGGAGTCAAATGAATTTTATATATTAATTTGATCGAATAAAAATCGCGTGTTTTGTAAGGGAGCCAAGTAGGGAGAATCAACGTGTACTAACAGCTGGCCAACTATGGCTTAGGTATTGCGAAGAAAAGGAAAGAAAATATTCTGGACGCGTGTTGGGTATCCTGTTGGTTCCGTTCGACCGCTGACACAATAATACGTGCAATCATGCTTCGAGCAATGGACTCTTTACTGGGTGGCTTCTACATCGCCTGCCGGGAATAATTAACAGCCCATTAAACCATTTATGCTTCGCGAGGAGACGCGTGTCTCGAACGTTTGTCGTTAGAAGAATTTCGTTTCGACGTCGTAAAATTTTGATAATTGATACTTATCATAAAATTATACCTTATAATCGTTACGATGCTTTTTAACGATTCGAATCTACGATAGAAATTCGTAGAACCTTTGATCCTGTAAAGTTTGGTTAACAAGGTTTTATTTTATTAGACGAAAAAAATGTGTAATTATAACGAAAATATGAGACGTAGATGAAAATTTGTTACGCGATTAGAACTCGTATGTTTATGTTTCAGAGCATATTGTCGCTCGAATTAGAAAACGTAAACGAACCCCGTTTTTGACAGAAAATGACATTAAAAAATCCTCTCGTATACATAGTCGCAGAGAAACTTTGATACTTCGAAATAGTCGATTTTTATAGTTATTTGGATCGCCACTATCGCATATTCTATTCGAAACTTGTAACTCTGCCTCAGCGAATCGGTGTAGCTGGTAAGATTTCGTCATTGACGAAACGACGAATCGTCAGAAACGACGAAAAGAAATAAAATACGACCCTCTCAATTCTATTCCAGCGCGTTGAGTGAGAAAAATTCTATACGATAGAACGGTAATTACGATTATACTTAAACACGATCTTTCGTTGTTTACTATTTTCGTTGTTTTACAAGTATACGTACCATGAAATTTCGTTCTGTGTATTTTCAAGTTGCTATTAGATATATAATTGAAAAATGCAAGAAGCCTAATCGAGAAGTTTCGAAGACGTTGTTAAAATGAAACCAGATAGCATTCGCATAATTAACGACACCCGGCTACCTATGGATCGGATTCTTCATAGAAACTTTTCAATTGCGATCGAGCAAAGTAAAAGGATAAAGTGGGAGAAAGAGAGAGAATTTTATGCCCCGTAACGTGTAGTTTTATGGAATTCAAGAGAACCGTTACAGTTATCCGTATACATGTAAACGATGCTTTTTACATCTAAAAAACATGCGACGCTGAGGCGTGGGGAATATCAGTATTCAACTAGCATGTATATATGTAATTAACTTTAATTATCTATTTAATGAATGGCGTGGCTAATTTAAATAATGGCACCACCATAATACAGACGCTTCCGGTTATTATAAATTTACTCAGGTTCACCCATCAGTTTACTACATCTATGAATGAAATTCTTTACGTTTAACAATTAAATAGATAGGAAGATTTTAGATAGCACCAAAATAGATTCGTATACATTTCGTTTGACAAATTCTGTAGAAATACACACGGTTAAGAAAATGTATACACCGATAATTAAAAATGTCGTCGAATAAGTTTTTACGATAATTCGATATTTCTTTTCGCGTGGTTCCAGGTGACGTTCAATACAAGCCGTTTGTAACTGGCGAACCAGAAATAAAGACTGTACCTTTAGACGGAACCGAGGATTTTCTGATTCTCGCCTCCGATGGATTAACAGATTACTTGGAACCGGCGGAGATATTGACTATTCTCTACCATGAAATACAACGAAATCCGAGTGAGTACATAGTTGCATGCTTGCTTGTTGCATAATATAGATTCGATAGAGTGTAAATAGAATTATCGTTAATTAGTTTGCGGACTGTGTATTTTCTTTTAACGAGATATAGTCGATTCGAATGGGAATCAAAGTGCGTGCGTACCTTGTAAATGTCGATCTATTTGTTTTATGCGTATTTTTAAGAAAAATCGCTCATAAAAATAATTACGTTCCTGAATAATACATTCGCGTTTTTAATATTTCTAGCTTTTTAATCGATTTACTGGAATTTATTCGTTATGTTCGTTATGTTAAATATAATTAAATATGTATAATTATATATGTATGCTTTTTGATTTCAGTGTTTGCGAACAAATTTTTTTAATTCGGTAGTTACGAGATTATTTTTTTATTTTTATTATTTTATTAATCTTAGTCCGTGCCTTTCGGCTTTGGACGACTCCCAGATTACATCTCAGTTACGAGATTAATTTATAAAAGGTATTCGTACGTAGTAATTGTTTACCGTTCTTTTCGATGCGAGTGATACCGACATTAGTGACGCGCGAATGGTTAGTCAAGAAAAAATGACAAAAGAAGCGAACCGATCTTCTTTGGTAAAAATTCGCGAATAAATAATTTCGTCGGTTTTTAATTATTCAGCGTTTAGAAAGTTAATTAGCTTCGGTCGAGTAAACGACGATTCGTATTGCGAACAGTTAATTCCATTTATTTCTGGGAGGGACAAAGTGGTAGCCTTCGTTCTCTCGAGTTTTTAAATATCGCATGATTCATACGAACGTCTGGCTGGCCTTCGTTATTAATGCATACAGGGTGTTCATTAGTACAGTTCCAGCTATGAGATTTATAAGAAAAACAGCAAAGGAAAAAGGTTGTGTTATTTTTCTACACGCACTATAGGAAGGAGTACAATTTTCTACCGTTATTTTGACACGTTCGATTCGTTAGTGGCTGTTTCGAAGAAATTAAGAGAAAATTGCGCATTCCTCAATTCGTACAGCGTGCTTGGTTATGTGCCATTAATTTTGTTGATCCGTTGCCGTGACACGGAGAAAATTTCTATATCACGAATGGAGCGATCCAAGCGAGTAATTATAAAGTCGTGATGGAACACACGCGTGCGAAATTATCGGGGCTCGTTAAATCCTTATTAATTCGATTAGATTCGACCAGTAATCGAAACCGTAAAAAATACTGTGCGAAATACAGATTCGCTGATTCTTAGGCATCGATATACGTTATATCTTTGTCTCTTTTTTAACGATTATCGTTTACCATATTTTATATTTCGTATCGATGTATTCGCGAGGGAAGTTGCTGCTACCTGTTAAATGGTAACATAATATTGTCGACGATTTCGATAAAATAATATCCGTTGTAAGTTATACAGGGTGATTGGTAACTGGCGGTGGCAAGCGGAAAAAATTTTTCGTTCGAGGCTTCGTTTTCGAGAAAATCGACTTTGAATTTTCGCTCGGTGCGCGTGCTCTTTATCGCGTCTCGTTATAACGGATCTCACTGTAGATCGTTGTCTCGATGGAAAAATTTAAAACAAAATTTTATTCTATATTTTCGACTTCTTTTTTCGCGTAGAATCAACCCCTTTCCGCTTGTACCGCCAGTTACCAACCACCCTGTATAAATAAATTATAGATTGGAACGTGGTTTGACGGTTACTCTTACTTCTTATTCTAAGAAGCATGAATTCTTCTTGAAATTCTCGAGTATTCAGGTCGGACTAAATGTGAAACTGTAACTTTTACGAAGGATACGAAGTTTCTATTCGTAAGCGGTCTTTCGTCACACGATTAACGTAATATTGAACTTTTTCCTTTTTTTTTTCACCACTCTTTCCTTTATCGTAACTTTTTCTTTTTCTTATCGTCTAAGAGAAATTCTATCGTATCGGATACACCAGAGTTACAGGTATCTGTCGATCGCTGTACGTTTCTTCGAAACGAGAAATATAAAAACTACGTACTATCGTATTGGAACGTTGTCATAGCAAACGATAAAAGATATTATATAACGATTGAAATAGTCTCGGCCGGGGAATCGCGGAGACCTCGATATTTGTACAATGGTGGAAGAATAGGCAAAAGATGATTATCTGATCGCACGAGAAAGTAAGGTGAATACCGCCTGGCAAAGAATTTCCCACTAAAAAAGGACGAATCTCGTAATGATTCGTATTCTTCATAAGCGGCTGCCAACAAACTGTGTCCAGTCTTTCTTCATGGCGCTGTCATGCTCTGCTTCTTGTTGCTTCAGGGACGGAGATCGGTATAAATTGCTCGCCACTTGTTTCGTGAACGTTCTTTCCTTCCGAAGAAAAAATTTCTCTGCTTTTATTCTTCGTGGGAATTTCTTCTTCTCCTAAAATCGTCGATCGTGCTAAATACCAACGTTGCATCTTACGTCCAATTCTTCCATTCGAGAAAAAAATATTAAATAGAAAACACGGTGATCTCGACAAGCGGCGAAACGATACTGGAAAATCGACGATGAAACAACGACGCGACCGATAAAGTCACCCGGTAACTTTCAAATTCCTCGTTATCCGTCTATTCTGTTAAACGATCGGCTGTAAAATTCGTTTTACGCGAGGACAACGCGACTCGACGACCATTTAAACGGAACAAAATGCAGGATCGTTCGTTCAACTTTGCTAACAAAGGGAAATGGAATTGGACGTCGATTTGGAGAATCTCATCGGCAGAGTTTTCCCAATTCCGTGATCGTGCCGCAATTAGGCCAGTCGCTCTCGGCAAATTGCTCGCATTCCCATTGTCGAGATTCTATTCGAGAGGGTCAAGCTCTGGCACAATAGCGATTCCTAAGCCTAATTGCAGCGGCGTGTTGCGGGCACGTGGCATATGAACACATCGTTGCTCGTCGCTTCCTTCCTCGAATATTTAGCAGCGTTCCACCGACGTGTTTCAACTTGTAAGGAAAGTGTAACGCATTTGGGTCACCGATTTAGTTGAAAATTCCAGTTAGGAAGGTATTCCGTCGTCTCGTACGATCCATCGCACTTTACTTTACTTTACCGTTTCCAAACAAGCTCTTTAGCAACCTTAGCAAAGTGCTTCTTTTTCTTTTTTTTTCCCCCTTTTTTTTTACATTCTGATTAATAGTCGAATTATCGACCGTGAATCCGTTAACGAGTCGTCTTCGACAATTATATCTACGTGTTACGCGTAAGTCGAGTCCGTTGGCAGATGAAACACCGGTTGCGCTTTAACTGGTTGCAATTACTTACGCTCGAGCTGACGCTCGATCACGGACGAGAATTTTGATCAGACATGGAACACTTACTTCTGGCTATTTCGCATTTTCTAAGATCCATTAGATGGATAAAATCGCGGTGCGTTGTATGCCAGCATGCACGTTAATCAATTAGGTAACGAAAGCGTAGTCTTTGGCGCGTGCGTGAAAGTTTCTGTCGTTAAAAACTGGCTTGATCGATCGTTTTATGCTTGAAAAATGTTACAGTTTAGCATAAATTCACAATGGTACGATAAATCAAAACGGTATAATGCAAAGTATCGCTGGTCGCGTCTCAGACCGATTATATCTAAGAGTCGCATTTTCCGAGATACGTAAAATTCGCAGCTGCGAATAGAAAGCCAAATAACGTCGATGTCTCATCTTTGCGCCAAAATTTCGTATGATACATTTTGTACACATATAAGAGAGAAAGGGAGAGAGAGAGAGAGAAAGAGAGGGAGGGAGAGGGAGGAGGATCGTAGCCATAGAAAAAGTCCTGATAAATTCGATCAAAGTATCCGTCAGACTTCTTGTTCGAGCAAGTTAGGGTAACGAAGGAAAAACGCGGGAACGTATGGATCGGGCCTATGACTATTCGGTCGATGGGAAAAAGCAAGGTTGGTGCAATCGACGCAAGGTAGGAGAACCGCATTGCAGCATCCCTGGACGAAGCATGGTGTATGATCGAGGAATGAAATAAAATTGAAAGCCGGCTTGCACGGCCGAGAGAGAAAAAGATGGAAATGTCTGAACCAACATGGCCGTTGAGTGCATCCTAACAGGAAGAGTACCGTGGCACGTAAAGCTTTCTCTCTTAGGGTAGAGACTCCGGATGCGAAGGGAAAAATTGTCGGATTTGCAGGTGTTCTCCTTCTTAGCAAACTGTAAAATTTATACCGACAACTAGATTCATGTACTCCGACGCGATTCTAAAATTAACACGGCATAGTTAATATGCTAGTATTATATTATTAAATTCAATGCCGTACATACGTACGCATATATTCAGTATACATCGAGCAGCTTTAATATATCTCGTTTACGTGGAACGAAAGTAGTATCTCTTTCCTACTTACCTAATTTTTTCTTTCTGTTAGGAAGAAACGAAAAGTTATGTAAAGTTATGTAAAATTTATCGCGTTGTAAAGTGGCTGATGAAATTTATAAATAATACGGCAATGGGAGCAACGTTCGAGCATAGTCAAATTCCATATAAATAAACATTTTCGTTTCAGGAGATCGCTTAAATTCCCGTTCTTACGAAATGATTCTATCATTTATCGCTGTTTCTTTTCCATTCAACTGACAGATAGCCCAAAAGAGGAAAAATAAATGAAATATATTTCACGAAGATCATTTCCGATTTAATCGGCACGGGATTTAATGACAGAGACGGAAAGAGGGACAGAGAAAGGGAGAGAGAAAGTAATTAAAAAAAAATTGCCAGAAGCTTTTCAACTTGGCACGGTCTTCCTGTACTACCGAGGCTCTAGCCTGCGCCGTAGCTTAGCGACTACCTCTTCCTTCGTCCTCCGGCAAAAGAGCCGATGCCTTCGGATCCTCCGACCATTCGCTCGTTCGTCATTCGTTTGCGAAGTCGTCTGCTAGAAGACACGCCGGCAATTCTCACCTTCCTATCGGTCACGCATATTTCCTTCCGGTAATACGCGGTTGACTGTTCGCCTTTCTACCGATTTTGCCATTTCAGCGATTTTTTCGTCGCATCCTCACGATTCGCGAGGGAACTCGCGAACGAAATCCTTTCGAGTCGATAAATTATCGGTTTATCAACGTTCGACGACGAGTTCTCGGTTGACAAGGTCGAGGTATAGAAGTTTTCACCTAGATGAGGGATAGAGTTTGCTCTTTAGATAGTTGTCGATTTCGTGGCTCGCTTTGGAAATCGTCCCCGTTGAAGTTGTTCGACGAATAAAACCGATTCGAACGACCGATTCGTTCGATGCTCGAATTCAGTGTTTCCTCGCGCAGTGATCTTTAGTGCTCTGACAGAAAAGAAGGAAGAGGATATATCATCAGCGTAGATCGTTGCCGACGAATCGTGAATCGTGTTGGTAAGTCTCAAGCGTGGTAGAAGCGATCGAGATTAAACGTATACTTACGGAAATTAGTTTTTCGATTTAATCGATGAGACACGTATGTGGTAAGAATGAAACGTTTCGTTGTGTTTTCTGCGAGTGCAACCACTATCGCAACGAAAACGTATTTTTGTAGTACCGTTATGGCGTTTGGTCGGATGCAATAGGTAGGACGATTGTATCGAAACACTTCCTTTTGACGTCATTTCCTTGCGCGAATAAATGCAAGCGGTTTTCGCCGAGATGTCGGGCTTTCCCCTCGTTTAATCACCGTAATTACCTGCACACGCGTTTCTGTCCACCCGAACATCGAACAGGCGGACAATTTTTTCAATTATTCTCTAGCGATATACGTATACAAAATTATCCGGATAAAATTATTCTTAGCGGTAGTAGGCAACGTAGTTGTAAAGTTATTGGCAAAACGAGGCCGTACAAATCGTTCGACCTTTCGTTTATTCGATAGAACGTTACGACTCGATGTGAAAATAGGTTTTAAGATCGTAATCAAATGAAATTTATCGTGGTAAAATTCTTTGAAAATCGTTCTTTCTTCGCTTCCATATTTGGCCAATAACTTGGAAACTTTTAAAACGTCGAGGATAAGTATTCTCGAGTTTTCTTCCAGCGATGTGTCGATTTCGCAATTAATATCGATGACAGTTTGCGGACAACGTTCCTACCCGTTTTGTATTCCACGGCGATACAAAGGGCATGCAATTATGCGCTTATGCAGTCGTGACACGAATTAATTGTTTATACGGCTGTTTCGTTGCTTGTCGCTCGCGTCTCGTATTGCTCTACGTAGAAAAAATACAGAATTAAATAAAGAAATCGTCGATATTTTTAGCGAGAGCCTGCGAAGAATTTCCAAGTGTTTCTCATTTTTATACGACCGTTCGTGAAGACGGGCACAGGCTGGTTCGACAAATTTGTAAACGATCCTACGCGGAAACGCGATGGGATAAGAAAACGATCGATTTTTGGGTGAGGCAGATTTCGTAGTTCGACGTACGTAGTTCGTTGTTTCTCCGATTGCCTAAAGTTAAACGAAGACAAATTTTTGGAAAACGCGATGAGTTTGCGAAAAATGGAATGGAAGAGAAGCAAGAGAAACGTAAAGACGATCGTCGTCGTGCGAAACATATTTTCTCACCATGAGAATGTTGGCCGTTCATCGAAAGGAGCCCGGAAATCTCTTTTCTCCGCGAGACTCCGGTACAGTCGTCTGTGAAAACATACTTGTTGGTCACGAACCGTGCAATTATCGCTGTTGCGCCGCGCGGTACTTAGACGGCGCGTTAACACGACTCTTTTCGATTCTATCCGCGTTGATTGGCTCTCCTCTCTTTTTGTCCGTTACCTTTCTGAAAATTCTTTCCGACTGTTCTTTCCTTTTACTTTTCGAGCCAGGTATCTTTGCGAAATTGTAGAAAACATGGATTTTTATACGACGTAAAAGTTTTATCAACGAGTTTCGTTCGTCGAGTTTTTACAAAAGATCGGCAGCAGCGCGTAATCGCTTTGGTATTTTGAAACGAGCGACCGTCGCGGAATAAAAATTCGCGGAGGAAAGAGAAGACCGGCTGGTAACGAGATATAAAAGTAGCAAACACGGCCACTTTAACCAGACTTACGTTTCTTCCGCTTCTTTGTTACGTCGTTTATTTTTTAATTTACCAGCAGCCACAGAAGCAGCAGTAGCAAAAGCAGAGCGCAGCGGCATCAGCGGCTTCTCTGCTTCCCCGCTTTCCCTACGTTGATCCACCGCCAGCCCTTTCTCTCCGTTTCCCCTTCCCCTTCCATAAATATGCAGATGACTTTTAATTAGACGCACTCGGAATTCACTGCACGCTCATCCACTTGCAGCTGCACTTTAGACGTCGGTGTCACTCGGATCCTGTTTTTCTTGTTTCCATTACGCGGATATTAAAGCATCCACGCGAGTCTGAGCGGAGGAGGACTCGCTCGACGAAATCTGCCAGCTGTTTTCTATGGATTTCGTTGAATTCGCTCGTTACATTGCTCGTATACGCCATATACTTTCACAGTTACGTTATAACGACGTTTTCTAGTAAAGTTCTATTCCGTTCTATGCGAAGAATCATCGATCGCGCATCTCCGTGTCATTTATATCGTACGCGATAGGTTTCCTCGGTTTTATACGGCTCTCGTGTACGGATGATACCGTAGGATGTTGGCGATCTTAGTTTCTAGCATTTTTCCTTCGTTCGCATAAACGTTAGATTCGCGGAAACGATAGAGAAACGAAGCAGACGGATTTCTTTAATTTTCTATGATTTTTATAATAGCACGCTTAAGATCGTCGCGTTTACTACGCTGTCGCATGGACCGTAGACAGTGTAGATATCCCGAAACGAGTTTCGGTTACGTTTAAAGCATAATTTGAAAGAAAGAAAGGTCGATAAGAGAGGAATTCGGAAACTCTGTAGGAAAAGTAGTTGATCCGCGTGTAATGTCCAACATGGGCCGGAGTAAATGTACGCATGCGGCATCCGCCGGATATCCGCGGTTCTTGCAAACTATTATTTACGCTGCTTGGAGGAGCCTCTTGTTCGCCTCGAGTTTACTAGCAGCCTCGCCTACGTTGTTAACAGTGTTATTAAATCCTCTCTCCGTGGAAGTAAGTCGATAGTAGGGATTTTAAACTTTCAACACTGTGACGCGTTTGTTTCGGAAATCTTTCGCCTAAGATATCGTCCGTAGTCGAAAGTTTGAAAAACGAATGAAATCCGTTGAACGCTAACGTAAGTTTACGTTACGAAGCAGATGCGTATACATCGAAGAAAAAAAAGAAAGAAACAATGAGAAAGATGAGACGAATTTTCAAACGGCGTACAGCCAGCATCGAATCTTCTTTCGTATCGCGCGAAGGATCGGTCTGAAAGATTCTCCTAAAAAGGAGAGATAATCCCGGGGAAAAAACGGCTCGATTGCATAACTGTAGCGGGTATAGGAGTGCTACTTACGATGATTCTTGGTCGACTGTGGCGACACACGACGAGCAGGATAAGCGCGGAGCCGCATGGCAACAGCGGAACCGTGTTAAAATATCGCAATAAGGCATTAAACAAAGGAATCCGGGAGGAGCTGAACCAAGACCGCGGTTACTGAAGCGAAACGGCTCGAGTGTTTCTTCGTCTTGAAAGGACTCTTCGTCGAGTCTTCCATTCGCAACACGCTTCTTCCTTGCTCCTTTTATCACTGATTTTCAGCAATACCCGCGCTGGCTCGTTCCTTCGTTTCGAGCCTAGTCTTTCGAGAATCGAGACCTACGGCGGATCTGTTTTCTCGATAAAAGCGTCGACGTGCCATGCGTAACGATTACTCGTACGGTACGTTTATCATCGTTAACTTCTTGTTCCACTAAGCGGGTCATATCGAACGAAATCGAATAGAAGTACAGTTTTGTTTATGGTAGGCGGTTATAGTACCATGGTACCGTGGATAGATGGTGTCGTTATCGTTATTCGTTTTTTTTTCCAAAAACCAGGTGAAAGTTTTCTTACGAATTTTCCAGCTTCGACGTTCAGTCGAAATAACGTTTTAAAGTTCCGAACGTACGTTTAACGTCGTTCGAACGCTCGTACCGCCTTTTCTTCCAATCTCTCGATTACGTACATTATTACGTAAAGTTTTTAATTCGCTCGAGCGCCGTACTTGAATCTTCGACAGCAACGACGGATATTTCGAAAGAGGGTGTGGCCGAGAGTATCGTGCTTGCTCGACTCGTGCTTTCTCGAGTTGTGCTTTCTCGAGGCGTGCTTCGTCGCGAGCGGTCAAAAATTCTATTTGGCAACGAAATATGCGATATCTTAACGGTTAACGTCGGATAGCCGAGAATAAAAGTAAACTTGGAAGATGAAAATACGACGGGATTGGTTTTCGAGGAAAAGGATAGTCGAAATATCCATTGTCGGACAAAATGGAAAAACGGTATGTCGAGTGGCGCGAGGTTGGAAGATCACTGGAGATCGCTGGATCTCGCATCAGCTATGAGAACCACTTGTCCGCACTCGTCTGCCAACGTACAGACTGAAGTAACCTAACCGCAAACCCGGTGAATCACCCGAAGGACGCTTTCCCCTCGTCTCCTCCTCGTCCATGTCGCTGCTTTTTATTTTCCCGCTCATCCATCGGCCGTGATTCAGAATGGTTTAATCGATTTAATCCTGCAGCGTCGCGATAACCCCCGGAAAACACGAATACCGCGCCCACTTACTTTCCATTTCGATTATCTTTGCTTCTTTCCACGATCGAACAGCCCCCGAAAAAAATCCAGACTAATCCTGATCAGAGAATCCCTGCAGAGAGTCATCGATGAATGTAAGCGTCTGAGATAGCGAGCTCGTGCCAAGTTCCCCGTCTCACGGTTTCGTAATCTCAAGTTCCAGCTTCTTCTTCTTCTTCTTCTTCTTCTTCTTCTTCTTCTTCTTCTTCTTCTTTTATCCAAACTTTCATGCAAACTCTACCTTCGACATACTTGTAAGTATTTTTATCCGGTGCTTTTTCTCACTTCCTCGAGTCGATAACTTTTATATATGGGATTTTCGATATATGGAATTGTGTTGGGAAAACACTCAGCTCTTAGCTCTCAGTTTATTTTTATTTACGTTTCTCCGTTTTCAACTTTACGATCGCTTCCATCTAATTTCGATAAGATGCAGCGATTATTTACAGCGATTATGTTTTTTGTTCGCTTCGTCGTCCGCGATACAGCCCCTGCGATGTTCGTGAACCGACACGTTACGAACGTATTTCTAAATTATCCTTCGATCGCGTCTAATAACGTTCGCGACGAACGAGCAACGACTGTTACTTCTCAAGTTGGCTGTGCTCCCAAGTGAAAAGGAATTGTACGACCCCGAAATCTGCGACCTTGACAGTACAACCTTGATCGTTCGAGTTTTAAACGTACATCCTTTTGTTCGTATAATTTGTTTTCGTATTTTTTTTTTACGTCCTGCGATAGCGATCTAGGGACATTTACGATAAATAAGAAACATTGCTCTTTACGTACAAATATATCGAACGTTAACGTTAGGAAAATTTGTGGCGCAAGTTGGCGGTCAAAAGATAGAGAGATATCGATAGAAATTTCTTTCTTTCTTTTTTCTTCTTTTCGAGAACTTGGGAACGAAAATATGACGTTACAAAAAGTTGAGAAAAAGATTTGCCGAACCACTGCGTGCCTCTGAGGAATTTATTCTTCGCATTTTTACCTTTTCCTCGTTAATTACTCTTTGCTCGTTAGTCATTCGATTCTGCACCGACTCCGGAGTAAATTTGTAATTATCGTGCCACACATATAGCTAACTGGATATTCAACTCGTAACGTCAGAGTTTTTGTTTATATTCTTCGTAGGTAAATAAGGTTATTTCACACATGCACACACATATACATTATTTTTCGTGTCTATGGGTATCTCGTTTATGGAAAACATGCACTCGTATCATTTTTTTCGCTAAAGTGAATTATATATTCGCGATTACGTGTATCAGGATATGCTTACGGACAAAACGCTTCGCGTTCGTTTCCTTTATTCGCCGATACCGTTAAGTATTTGCTACGAAACGATGGCGTGGCTTGGTGCAGCGTGGAAACGAAAGCGGTCTCGCAATATCCTCTCCGTTTCTAATTGGACCAGCGCAGCGGCGTGTTTCCTTTGTAATTTTCCACCGGTGCAAGGTGACTCAGGAAATTGTCAACGATGAAAATGCTGTTCGATTGGAGAAACCTGTCTCGATTTTAGGTCACTGTTTTCATTTGCCGACCGATTACGTTCGTTCGTTGCTCGTCTCATATCGACGCGTGACGTGCCCCGCGCAATTGGGGCAGCCTATAAAACGATTAAAAAAGAGCGGAAACGTCACAAGATGAAACGAAACGACACGGGATCGAACATAAACTGGAAATTCGCAAAATTCGCTCTGCTACTCTCATACGACGTTTTCGCTTCGTACACCCGGGGCAAAGTCATATAATAGAGTATAATATATACAGGGTGGTTGGTAAGTGGCGGTACAAGCGGAAAGGGGGTGATTCTACGCGAAAAAAGAAGTCGAAAATATAGAATACAAATTTTTTTTTTTTTTTTTAATTTTTCCATCGAGACAACGATCTACGGTGAGGTCCGTTATAACGAGACGCGATAAAGTGGACGCGTACCGAGCGAAAATTCAAAGTCGATTTTCTCGAAAACAAAGCCTCGAACGAAAAATTGTTATTCTATATTTTCGACTTCTTTTTTCGCGTAGAATCACTCCCTTTCCGCTTGTACCACCAGTTACCAACCACCCTGTATACTATAATTTCGTTAACTTTTCGCGTCTTAGTATTTGTGTATGCTACAATTTGAATTATTCTTTCAAAGTGCAAAGATTCTTGTTAATGTTACAGCGGTGTTGTATCGATTCACGAACGAATGGAAAGAAAATCGGGGAACAGACTGGAAACGTGGTATATAGAAAAGCGCGTTTCCACGTAGCTTTTTGCGTTTATGACGCCAGCCAGTTCCAATTTTAGCGGCCATGCGAACACGTATACACGCTCGCATCTGACTCACGGTGACATTCCTTGCATCGCTTGCCGGATGAATTTCATTTTTGCTCGTGAAAAACGAACGAGACGCGGTTCCTAGAGATACCGTTCGCTACGTTCGCGATGCTTCTGTTGGTAGAATCTCCCGTGGATAAAGACAACGTGGAACCACAAAATTCTTCTGCGAATAGACCTTTAAACAGGCTGTGTTTTCTTCCTAACTATGTACCCGATCTGTATCGTCCACTCGTACTTTGGCCAGTTCGCTTGTCTTTCGTTCGTAATTGCATTAACAACTTTCATGCAATTGTACTAGTTTTACGAGTAAAATTAACGAAACGCGCTCTTCCAACAGTAGTCTCCGACATCGAAACGAGGTTCTTTCTGTTGCCGAGTGCGAACATAAATTTGAAGAGCTCGTTTCGGGGACGTTTGGGCAACGAACGACTCGTAGCATCGACGGTTAGCAGAGTACAACTTCCTTGTACCTTTTTGGTGCCGAAAATACAGGCGCCGGTACAGACACGGATTCCCCCTTGACCATTTCGTTCACCGTTTGAACGATTTTAACAGCTGACAGGCATTTCTCATCGAGCAAGTGCCGGGTCATTGACCCTACATGCGTTTTC
Source organism: Bombus huntii (assembly GCF_024542735.1). Classification (NCBI taxonomy): domain Eukaryota; kingdom Metazoa; phylum Arthropoda; class Insecta; order Hymenoptera; family Apidae; genus Bombus; species Bombus huntii. Next base: position 17,577,182 of record NC_066242.1, on the reverse strand, counting down.
CTACCGATCTGTTGGTGAAGCGAACTCAACCGGAGATACGTTCCAGGTATCGTTAAATCGTTTCTTCGAAGATTAAACCCAACTCGGCTTCGGTTTGGAGCTTCAGGGGACAGGTGAAAGTGGTCGTGCTTCGCGATTGTTCTTAATGATATTTCTTCTTCTTGCCGTACGTTGCCAGACGAATACGAGTGAAATTCTCGTCGTTTGTATTACAGGCGAACCAACGATAAAAAATGTGTACGTATACCTCGATTCGGTCGAATCTCGCTGCTATGTATGCAGAAATGAAATTACCTTGCGAATAAAGAGGCAATGCGGCTGACAGTGGCCGATTCCTCGAATTTAATCACGTCGGTTCTCTTCTTTGCTATATATTTCCACAGCTGTACAAATTCGATACGATAATGTTAGGAAGCGAACAAAGCGTTCTGTTTAGAGATCGGGAAAATCTGTCCAGGCAAACGTTCTCCAATGTATTAACCAGATGCCGAGGGGAACCTACCGCAACGTGGAATGCTAGGAAATAACTTGGATTTTAGCCAAACGTCGTTACCAATTTTCTCACCAACGTGTCTAACTCGGCTCAAGATATAGGCTCTTTTAAAAAGCTGTAACAATAACGGGACCAGGTTCGATGCGCTTGGAAATGTGGCATCGCTCACATATTTACATGTCGTAATTACATTCGAATCGTTCTATGATCGATAGAGATATATCCTCGATTCCTCAAAATTCAACCAGCGAGGTACAAGAAATTCATTGAAATTCAATTCAAAGAATTCATCGAGACGTTCGTTTCTTACGTTGACTTGTCTCGACGTATCGTTTGTCGTTCCGTGGACCAACTGGCTCTCGCACTCTTTCAGTCTTCCAAGGAATCTACAAATATTCGGCTTACTTATCGATACCTGTCCGCTGTATCGTACACTCGCTTGTCGAGTCACGCTCTGTTTCAAACTTTTGTCCATGAGAACGAAATCCAAGAGCCAAATTACGCGTCGATTAATCGTATCAGCGATAGAAGCAATTATAGCGTTAGTGATATTATCGATATTGATGTTAACGTTGGCTCGTATGTCGAAGGTTTCTAAGAATTGGAGTAGGCGGAAGATTCTTAAGTACGATAGAACGTCGGTTCACGAGATACGTACATATAGACATTAGATCGTACATACACAGGTCTGTCACAGGAAGGAGGAAAGCGATTAATTTCATGCGGTAGGTGTATCTCGTCGACAGTTCCGTAAACGTTAATCGGTTGATGGCAAAATTGCACCAGTGTCACGTCCTGAATGTATAAAACTAGTAAAATTACGTGTACTCGAATGACTCAGTGTATTAGCATAGTGCGTTATTACGTGTTACGTCATTCGCAAGAATAATCAACGAGAGCAACGAATCCGTTTCCCCCTACTCTGTCTTTTCCCGATCTTTCATTTCGACAGGACTATCGTATATTCGATTTTATTAAGTTCTATGAACGATAAAAAATTAATCGAGTAAAGTAAAACTACACGCTTTCTACTTATCGCGATTACGAGTGCTAAGGTAACACGATCGAAAACTAGTTGGTTTGAAAGATATTTTAGCTTAAACTTTGTGGAATCGTTCGTCTTTCTCCTTTGGCATTTTTCTGCGATCGCATTGATAATAACGGGGTTATATTTATTATTTATTTACTTATTATCGTTTAGTCCGTGCCTTTCGACTTTGGACCAACTTTCGGTTTTACATCTCTTCCCCATCGAATTCCCTTCTTACGTGTCTACCTCCCCTATTTTCCGCTCTATTCTATCGCGCTACCTCGCTTATTCTACCTGTAAAAACTAAGCATTAGGAACCATAAATCGTCAATTAACGACTAAAAACTACTGCCACTTTGGTCCTTAGCCTCCTCGTTGCGCCTCCTCCTTGTCGTTCGCCCTTCTCTTCTCTATTATTGCTTTCAGTTCTGCTAAATCTTGTCGAGTCTCGTTCAGCGTTTTTCCTATGTCTTTTGGTCCTGCCGAATAACGGAGTTATAACGTGAACAAACAATTACGTGGACCACCCTGTATACGTGCGTAGATACATACTATGTGTGTAGCTTCAGCAGCTGTCACAAGAGCGATAATATCACCGTATTTTACATTTTTTTATTATTTTCCGACTAACCTGAAATTATTAGAAATCTATCTCAATGACGATATAAACTTTTGTCGTGACCATTTTTAACAACTATTGTACCTTTTTGACTCTTTATCTCGTTGCGCGCGGCGTCTGCCCATGTTTTTCTTTTCTCTGTTCCAAAAAGCGTTAAGGGCTAGCAACGGGAAAATGCAAAGGAATACTGTATGCCGTTATTAACTATTCGCTTTGTAATACTTTATGGTATTAGTCGGTAATATCGCGTACAATCGAGCAATATTTTTCTTGCCTCGTTTTCGAAAGTACATTCCTGTCTTACCGCGGTCTAATAATTTTCTGTCTCTTCTTCCTTAGTTTCTTCTTGAAGTTTCGAGTTATTTTGAGTTAAGGAGGGGTCGGTAAGGAAACTAAAGAGTTAAGGGGCAACCACTAAAATAGAGAAGTCACATCTGGTCGCGACGAACGCGACGCCTTTGGAAATATTCGTTTTCTAAAAATATTTGTAAGAACTTGGAGAAATTTAATATGGCGGACGTTTAACGGCCGCCGATTTATGGAAATATTTTCAAATTTCTCTAAGAAGAACGATACATATCGTAGGGCGATGCCGTTGTTCGCAAAATAAAACCGGTTTCACGATGACCATGGTAAGCTTAACGACGATAAGAATAGAATTTCTCGACCGATGCCTGCCACTACCACTATTCTCACCACTATTCTCTCCAGCAACTCTTCCTTAAACACACGACCTTTCACTTGCTCTTCGCGATCGCAACAATAATGCCAGCTACACTTGCCACGGATTCCGATCATTTAGATTGCTCAACCCCTTTGATCTTTGCTAGTTTCACGCGGTGCATGGAACTAATCTTATTCCTCGACTATGGTGAAAGGCCACCCGCCTCGATCATGCTGGATATTATCGTAAAAATCACGATTTTCTGGGAATTGACTGCGTTGCCACGCCTACGCGTTGCACTCATCGCATCGGTGGCTTTCTTCCAAGTCCAGGAAGAATTATCGATGCAACAGGTTCCGTTAGATGTCAGGCAAGCATCGCTATTGTAGTATTATAGGTACGACGTTATAGGAGAACGTATAAAGCTATGTACGGACAGTGTGGGCTGACCGGCGAGGCTGCCTCACCCGATAGCCGCCGTCTCGCTCGTCTCGTGCCGTAACGTAGAGCAAAGTACGCCAGGCAAACGAACGAGGCAGAGCGAGCCGCGGTTAAATATACGCGTTTACAAGTTATTTCAATGTGCATCCAAACGAACGAAGCGGCTAAAGAGCTGCGAGGCACCTTTGATCTCGTCTAGAAATCGACGATCGTTGACACGCCTCGAGGCGGTCTCGCCGCGAGGCAGATACCTATACGCCTCGCGAGGCAAACCTCGCGGGTGTCAGCCTCGCATCGTCTCTGTACTATACGTAGCTGAACGCTGCGTTCGATTTCGAGTTTTAAAAAAGAGTCGACCGTTCTTACGCTAAACGAAGAGGATTCAAATTCGCGACGGATAAACGCTCGTTACCTTACGAATTTGTTTATCGATTTCCTTCAATTTCATGGAATGCGTTAAAAACTTGGCGCGAAACGACTAAACGCCATAACGCTCGTTTTCATTGTACTCGGGCTCGATGTTTCAGTACGTAGCAGTTTTTCGGAGAGTTGAAAATTTACATCGAAACTAACCGCGTATAAAGAAATAAAAAAAAAGAAGAAATGTGACAGTAATGTAATGAAACGGATAATTTATCACCGTTGTTGACGTGGAAGTTAAAAGTGTCACGGCACGAAGGAATAATTTAGCAAACGTAATTAGTCAGGCGATCGTAACGTTCTAATGAAATACCAAGGGTGTGTCTGCTATTTCACGATGTTCTGCACGCTTTTCGCTCGGTACGATAGAACGATCGCACGATTTTAGTAGGAATATAAAATTTACTCGGCGCTTAATATTTAATTTAATAGACTAAGTGCCGAAGAACGAGTCATAATCCTGAAAATACGCGCTTATACAGGGTGGTTGGTAACTGGTGGTAGGCGAAAAAAGAAGTCGAAAATATAGAATAAAAATTTTTCGTTCGAGGCTTTGTTTTCCAGAAAATTGACTTTGAATTTTCGCTCGGTACGCGTGCACGTTATCGCGTCTCGTTATAACGGACCTCACTGTGGATCGTTGTCTCGATGGAAAAATTAAAAAAAAAAAAAAATTTTATTCTATATTTTCGACTTCTTCTTTCGCGTAGAATCACCCCCTTTCCGCTTGTACCACCAGTTACCAACCACCCTGTATATCGTCAACGATATGTTGGCAATACTTTTAGTTCACGATATGTTATAATAGTTTTTGATACGTAAACGAAACACTGAAGTTACAGGTAAAAAAAACCAATGACGATATACGTGTAATTAGGTGTTTCATTGTTTTTACAAAAAGTCCAAAATGAATTATTTTACAAAAGATTCAGCATCTTGTAAACGAATATTACAGCGCACCGGTTCAACTATATAATTCAGAATGAAGACAAACCGAGTTCAATTTACGATAAGATCGAAGAATAGATGGTGTCTGAAAGTTACGTGGCTTGTATTTACCGAATCGTTATCGCGAACGTGCACTTCGGGCTATGCCGCTGGTCAATTTTGTTGTATTATCGTAGAAACGGTCTGAATCGAACCTATCGAGATAACGATCTGTTGCGTGCTTTCCGAGATACCGATACGTTCTACCGTTCGATCTGTAATGGGTTTCGCTTCACTGCCAACAAGTACCAATGACTCACTCGTGTAATTCGACGAATTACGACTGTAGACGTCGATTAACGACCGCGAGGTTCGTCTTTTCTTCTGAATTCGTCAAATTGGAATTTACGGTTGGAGCCTGTTATTTTGCTCCTATCGAACGAACCACGCTATTTAGACGTATAGAGTTACCCCTTTTAGTCGAACACTGTGTGAAACGTGACACGATATTTTTAAGCACAGTGAAAGAAGTATTCTGCGCTCGTCGATAGATTATTCGAAGATAAAAAAAAAAAAAAGGAAGACTAACGATAGAAAAGACCAAGATAAAAAAGGAAGATTCAAATGATTTATTACTTTCTTGAACTAATTTACGTAGAAACGGCAGGCTGATGAAAAGTTTCAAATTAGATCGACAGAACTGCAATTCATCTGCCTCGTATTTTCTGGCTTGCCGCGTTTCTAGCCAATTTAACGGCCGCAATGTTGCTGTAATTTTCTTCTTCTTTTTCTTCTCTCTCTCTCTCTCTCTCTCTCTCTCTCTCTCTCTCTCTCTCTCTCCCTCTCTCTCCCTTTTTCTTTCTCGCCGCGTGTCGGCAAAGAATTCGAAAACGGCGGCGCATTCATGGCCGAGTGAGTAAGCTTGTCCGAGTTTGGATGCCTTTCTCTGTACTCTGTCCAGTTTCCTATTTGCCGATGCACACGTAACGATAAAAGATCTTTATGCATGTTGGATGCTTGCAAGCAACGAAATGTCAAACTCGGTAAAAATGATACTACCTACTTGGTAACCAGATGAATACGGATCTAAATATATCGAAAGGTTCTATATCGCTAGGTATATTGGTAGGTATTGGTCGTAATAAAGTATTTTTACATAATAAGGCAAGACTTAGCAAATCTACCAAAGTACTACTATTTACGAGTTATACCGTGTTATGGAATACGAAATAATATTCTTGGATTCTGATACAGAGAAACAAACTGAAAAGAGAAAACAGCGAAAATAGGATCACGGTTAGAGATTTCATTCGATTCTATTTCTCGAAACGTTTCTTTATCTGTACTGTTAAGTAATAATCTTGGTAACCAATTATATATATACGTTTACACCATCTAACCAATTACATGTACGTTGCGTATACAAATAATAAATATCGCATAACGGAACGTCGTTTTCTTTCTAAAGGTATGAATGAATGGGTTAATTTCGTGCGCTCTATCTTCATTCGTGATCCTTACTTTCCACTTGCTAAGATATAATATACGCATCTACGTGTAACATCGAAATAAGAAATTTCGCTATATGCATATTGTTGCAACTAATAAAATAAACGAAACGATAAAGCATCGGTGCTCGACTACTCGAAGCGTGTGCCTGCTTACCGTCGATCAGGACTAATTAAACGATATAGAGATACGCGATACAGACGCGTTAATCTGAAGTTGGTTAGCCGGTAAGTAGACAGGCGTAACACGAAATTTCTCTCGTGCAGGTTGTTAGAATTGTAAAAGGATGCTTTCGCGAGGGAAAGCATACCTTTTTTCTCGAGAAGCACGCTTTCCTGAAGGTGTGCTCGGTACGCGGCGAACTGTGCAAGAAGCAACAGGGGAGGCCAAGCCACGGAGGAGGCCGGTAATCGCGCGTTTTCGCGTTATCATGTGCGCCAGGTTCTCTTACGAGTGTGATTCATTCTCGGGGAATGTGATGTGGCAATGTACGGAGAGCGGAGGGCGGGGGAGGGCCGGCGGGGGAGGGGGGTCAAACTGTTAGAAGACGACACGAAGCGGTGGAAGTCGCGAGAGTAACGGAGAACGCGAAAAGATGCGATCGACGTGTGGTGTCTGCACGCTTCGTCGATTCCCTTCGAGCGTTTCCACCTCGAGAAGAAGTCGTCCGGATGTTACGTCACGTTTGACCCGCTCAGCTCGTTGCTTCGACTCTGAGAGCGATAGAGTGGCCCACACCGATCCTTCTCGCGGCTCTTACTCGTGGAAGCTGCGTTTCTCCTTTCCTCCTCCGTCTCCTCCACGTTTTACTCGCTATCCGCGCTTCGTTTCATCCTTTCCTCGGTCTTCCAATATTTATAGACTGTGATCGTTCGTCTTTCGACGAGCAAATTCATTTTCGATAAGAGAATTTGAATTTTCTGACCGTACGGTATCTGGTGTTTCAGAATTTTTTAACCAAACTCGATCGATTCATTCCAATGGAAGTAAAAGTGAGAGAAACACGCGCGTATCGTCAACGTATCCACGTATATTACATGTTTTCGTTAGAAAATTGTGCGAAGAAAAAATGGCACCCTGAAATTTGACAATGAAATTCCTAGCGGATATTATCCTATTTCGGGCAGTAAATTACTCGAATGGCTAAAAAATGAAAGTAGTTTCTTAATCGGCAGTTATGATTCATCGCGTTTACAATGGCCCGTAAAAACAGTGTGAAATTTTAAACTGTCCTTGGATCGGCCTTTTGTTCTTTGTCCTTGATCGTTTTATTTAACGAACGTTAACGTACAGCTTTCGATCGATTTGCAGAAGGAATAAATTTATCGCGATAAACAACAACGAATCGTTCAACGTTGACGTTTCGCTCGATCCTCGTAGTTTCTCTGCGCGCGTTTCGATAATAGAAATACCTAGCTGCTACTCTCCTAAGCTGTTCTCTCTATCCGTGAGATAAAAATTAAAACGTTAAAGCGTTACACTGATTAAAACTATTAGTTCGAGTTAGTACTTAAGTGCATGATGCTATATATACAGTTAAAGAGGGAAAGGCTAATCGATTTAAGTTTCACGCGCGCGAGAAACTATCCGGACAACGCTGTTTCTTAGGCCAACAGTTTCGAATCACGTTTAGTCCCCTAACCTCTGAACCGTTTCTTCTATTGTGATTGTTAGATAGGACGCTTACTCGTTAGCACCCTTTGTTTGTTTGACCTAACAGTCGATAAAAGCTCTCGCGTTCTAATCCGTACGGGCACGTTTAATCGTCGAGTCGAATGCTACGAAACGAAATCGTATCGTATTACCCGATTCTATGAATCGTCGAAAAAAAAAAAAAAAAACAAAAAGAAAAAAAAATAATCGAACAAAGGAGATGGAAGATTTGCGTTTGAACGATATGCACGCGAGAAGAGGTCGTATCGGCAAACAGAGAGATGCAATTACGGATCCTTGGTAATCTCGTACTCTGTTAATCCGACCGTAAGAACATTGGAAATGGCGATCGCAAAATTTTACAGAGCTTATCGTCCTGGATGACGTGTCTCGTACTCGTGTATGGCTGTCCATACATATGTAAATAGATACGGAATAAACGGAACGTTATAATAACAATGAGCAAAAGAGAGAGAGTAGGTGGCGGAGGGGAGGGGGGCAAAAATGGCAGGGTCTGGTAAATGTGTGTAGCGAAAGACAAAGGGGGGCAGTGTGACGCATGGTTTGCGGCACGAGGGAACACTACTATTTCCCCTAACGCGTCGAGAATGTCGAACGCTAATCCACTAACAGCGGATGGACGAAAGTCGCCTGAATATTGCGCATATCAATATGCATGAGCTACGCTAGTCACCCGAGTACGTGGGCTTCTTCTGTTCCGGTCGTCTTCTGCCCCACAAGTCGACTTTCCGACGTTCGCGTACTCTCCGTGTCCTTCAAAATTCAAACTCCGAATAATCCATATCGTTTACGTTGGAAATTCTAATCCAAGTGGAAAGAAGGTACGCGATAATGTTTCGAGTAAATGTCTTTCAAGGGTTCGTGTATCGTACATATAGTTTTATGTACATATGTACTCATATGGTTGACCGTTATATCCTTACGGTAGAAACAAAAATATTTTGGCAACTTTTTGCTTAACCGTTTTAACGGAAAGAATTATTCGAAAGAATAGCATTAAAATTTAATGAACGATATGGAACCTAATCCTTACATGAGAATCCAATTGTGGCCCTTCATACTATGATATCTATAATACGAGTAACGCGCACATTGGCGAACATCTTTCGCGTCTCTACAATTTCTCTTTCAAAGTAGAAAACGGTATTTTCAGAAAATAATACGGTTGAAAAGGCGTAGTCGAAAATCACGAATGCAGGATCACGGTATTTATCGTGTCCGTCGGTGAGTCGAACGGATGAAAATTCGGAGATTTTTTGAAAAGTCAAAAAATTTAGTTTAAAAATTGGAAGATCGAACGACTTCGCGGATCCTGGCACGCTACGTACCAGATCGGTATCTTCGCAAGCGAGAGCGTCAGACGGCAAGCATGTTGGCCGGAGGAGACGAGGGGGTTTTCCGTGCGATGACCGAGACCGAAGGGTGGGGGTTGCGAAAGGACCAATCAAGCCTTGAGCCTGACGAGGGTGGCGTGAGTCATCGGCAACGGTCTGGTGGCGACATCCGGTGGTCGGCAGTCTGCCAGTCGGTCGCGAAACGCCACGCCCGCTGTTTCAAATCTGCGAGAAAATTCCTTTCTTGTCTGTGTGTACTTTGATACACGGTACCCTCGTACGGATCGTCTTGTGAACGCGAGGGAAACCGGCCGGAGTCTGCGCACCCGAACGAACAAATCAGCGGTCACAAGAATAATTTTTCCAGCTGATCGGAAGCCGACTCCTCGTCGAGTGGTGTTCTGTGGCGGCTACTTGCTCGAGCCCTCGTTTCCCTGTGTCGACATATATATATAATATACAGTGAGTTTATGTATTTGTATCGAACAAGTTTATCGTTTACGAAAAGAAATTTCGCGATGTGTGTGGCTCGAGAAATCTAGTGTTATTCGAAGCGGAATCTCGAGCCGGTGTCCTCAGGCTCAGGAACCACAGTGGAACTACGTTTATCGCAATGAAATTTTATTTAGTGCCCAATTAGCTTTCGGATGTTAGGTTGCCCCGTTTTCACCTCGTGCCGTTGCAACAGTTCAACCGCTTCGCGGTTTCTTTTACTAGACTACGGATGTTTCTGCATTCGCAATACATTAAAATATGTCAAATATGAAAATGTAATATGTAAACAATGCAGGAATACACCAAAATATACAAACAATATGCGAAATATCCAACAAGTGTATTGAAAATACTATAAGCTATGAGTCTTGTTTTAAGCGTTAACCTTCGTTGATTAATTACTTCTATCGGCTAAAATAAATGTACAATTTACATGTATTTATAGTTCGTAATACGTTGCATGATAATAATAGGGTTCACATCCACAGTCTACTTATTACCTTGATACATAAAAACAAATGTATCGCGCGGAGTATCGCTTAAAATTAAAAAACATGTTTTAACAAAATAATTAGATAAGCATAAAACAACGTACCTATGTACTATATTCGGGATCAGGATTCGCTGGGCGATCCGAACGTTAAATAAACTCTTGCTGATTAAATTAATATTTATCTGAACGTATTAGTATTAGTACGGTCTCCTGCTTTCTGAATTTCAATCATAAATCTCGAAGAGATTTTTCTGCAAACCTTTGAGATCGAAATGAATTCGAAATGAAACGTTTGTTCGTGTTCTCGTTTTTATAACCACGTTCTCGTCATTAGCAAAAGTACGTGAAAACTAAAATACGAGGAGCGGCATCGTGATTAAGAAGCGAATATTGCGGATATTATTACGTGATTTAATTCCAATTGCTCGTTTAGGGTTAGCGAAGGTTACAGTTATAACAAGTAAAGTAATACGTGATAAGTCGATCAAGGTATTAAGTTTTTGCAAGATATGTTTACCGGATTTGTATAAACACGTACGGTCTAACGACGTCTCGCGATGTGTAAGTAGAGTTGCGAAAGTCGATGATAGCGTCTTATGAAACATTTACGAAATTCGCGGATTAACTCGCTCGAGGCGGGATCAGCGTGCAACAGGAAGTAAAATCGACACTCCGAAGGTGGCCGCGAATTTTCCTCGGTCGGTAACTCTAGGTGCATACTCCGCAGACCACAGGGCGATAATAGACGTCGTGCTTAATTGCATTTTATGCTGTCGTAAAATACTACGATACGTGAAAGCGGAGCAAATGCGGTAAGCCGCAGGTCTCTGTAACGTAACACCACCGTGTACCGGGACCGAAGCTGAGACAAAAATTTGACCGCTGCGCCACACTGCCACGCTATACCGCGTTCTTTTAAAAGTCGATCGCAGACTTTCAGTTCTCGAAGAACGATGGCTCTGTGTCTCGAGGGGAACGTTTCGATGTAAAAATTGCCGATATTGCGAATCGTGTCCTTTCGATTAATATTCGTGCGCTTTTATTTACTAAAATAGTCTTTGAGGAGAATTCACGCGAAAATTGTCCGATTCGTCCGATAAAAAAAAAAAAAAAAAAAAAAAAAAAAAAAAGAAAAAACGCTACAAATTTAGATTACGAAGGATACAGGAATTTCACGAGACGAGAACGAACGAGAGAACGTTTGACCCGACTTTATTGCCGGAATTAACAGGAAAGCGTAACACAACGCCGCATCGCATTCCGGCCGCGACTAACAGGAAAGAAAACGGGTCCGCGCATTTTTATGAAAATGCATGCACGTAGCGCGGCTTTGCGGCATGTAGCAACCACGAGGAGATGCAAGTTTTTTATTTCATTCGTTAAAACAACTCCTTTCTTTTCGATACAGCCAACAACTTCATTTCCAACGTTAAAACGTTACGTGTAACTAGACTGCGATATTTATGGGATCTATATTTTATCTTTTGTCTGGTTTCCCTTTCGAATGGTAAACAGTACGCGTAGACGATATTTCATTATAGACTCCCGAAACCTAAAAGCCATCGATTAAATTGAAAAAGATAAGAATTTCCACATAGCTGCTACATATTCGATTCGTTGACCGTTCTCTTCTTTAAACTACTTTCTATTTCACGCTGATTTTCTAAACGATGAATTTTCCTTCTTTACGCGTCGACGATATGCAGACGAATAATACGGAATAGATGGTTGGACGTTTACGTGGAAAAATAAGTCTTTCGTTTGAGATCTGATTCTTAAGAAGATTGAGGTTAAAACCTTGTCGAGACCTCGTCACTCGTTGATTCCCGATTGGATACGAGTGACATGATTATTTCGCTTGTATTTTATGGATTTGCGGTGTATTTGATATGGAATCAAAGAAATCGACGATTCTGTATAGTCATCGAATTATCGTATATTGGGATGGAATCGCGGTGTTTTAAAGCAGCGATTCGAAGCGTACGAAGCGTTCAGCGTGACGATAATCAATTTGTTCGCAATGTGTCATCTCGTTATCTCTCTCGCTGTGTCATGGTTGAGACTCAATTTTTAACACAGAATATGCATTGTAAATCATAAAGTGGTAATCGTTTAAACGGCGCCTTCAACGCGCAAAAAGGGCGCTGTAAGCGTTTATCCACCGAGCCACCACTGTCTTCGTTCACTCTCGGACCAATTGCTGGCATAATTTGATATATACCGCGTTATATGTACGTTGCAGACGATTTTACATATACGATATTCTTTTTAGAAGCTCGGTCTATAAATTACGTAACACGAAACGCACACGTCTATCCGAAATAAAAGCGCAGAGCTGCAGATGTTTTAGAGTTGCGCGGAACTAGGTTAAGTAAATTCAAGACAGTATTTAAAGTGCAGGACATAAAGTGTTCGAAACCGTTGACGATACGGTGTAGCTGGAAGTTTGACACCGGCCATTACAGCGAACGGGGATAAAGCGATCATTCAGCGCTACGAATGCACGCGGGCCTTGCTCTTGTCACCAGAGATGGATTTATTTAAGAAAGGGAAAAATATACGTGTTAGCTTTATAATAAAGCGTTCTTTCACGAGAGTCTTGTATCGAACGTCGCGCTGTTAAAACGGAATCGTTACTTCGACGTAAGCACATTGAAAAACGTTCGTGGCTGTCCAAATCATTAACTACAATCGCACGTGCTAAACAAATGATTTAACAGACGCTCGGAATACGATCATATACGTCGCCGGAGTTACCATCCTACGTTTTTACGTTTCTACGTAGAAACCTATTTTCATGGAACGCGATAGAACTCTGATTCAAAAATATTTTTCTTTTTTCCCTTCGAGTACGCGAGTAGATCGACGGGCGAAAATTCTCACGTGTTCTGTTTCAAGCAGATAAGAATATCGCGTATAGTAAAATTTTCATGAAAAGATGGCGAGAAAAGCTAGCGATACCGACGGTCAGGGCCGTTGAGCATTGGTTCAACGATCGTTCCGCGAGCGGAGCTTGATTTATGCGCGCATCACCTATATAATTCATATTGCTTAGATACGGTAATAGTTCGAAGGCAGCAAAGCCTCGTAGAAGAGAGTTTCGCTTGCGATCGCCAGTGAATTGGCCCGCTTTCTTTTTATTCCTTGATTATAATTATATCTGTAATTATAGATAAGCACAATACAATTAAATTCTAATTATCGATACCTTCCACGCGTATGCAACGGATGGGTGGTACTTTCGTCGAGAAATATTTTCCACGTTATTGGAAATTCGGTGAACACGTACATATTCCGATTTCGTTAATTTTTTAGTATATCGTCAAGGTCATTTCCCTGAGCAGCGTTGCGAGGATGTTAACGGAGAGGCGACGCCATTCTCGAAGAAGTTACTGTCAAAAAAAGTTTGCACAAAAATACCTAAACTAGCTTGAAGATTAGCTCTAAGTTAGATTCGGCGTTCGTCAGGTTAGACTCTTCTCGGAAGAGGCTCCGCTCACGCTTTTATTTATCGACGCGTATTACCGTGTCGATAAGTAAACGATCGATGTTTACGCTTTTGTGTAGACCTTTTTCTGATAGTAACTTTTTCGTAAACAGTGCTGCCAACTAAAACCTCCGTAGGAGTCTGTTCAACGTGGCGATAGCTCGACGACGTATGAAAAAACTATCGGTTCCCTTTTTGCGAATATTTATCAAACTCGACTGTTTCATCCGCGATGATTTAATAATTTTTCGAAATATCGGCGATCGAGGAATTATGTTCGAGCCGTTTCTCTGGCTGATCCCGAATTATACGTCGTCTTTCGTGCGAAACAAACTAAAAGTACGTAATTGCCGCGAGCGGTCTCGGATTATCGATCGGTCGAATGTCCATCCGAAACGATGGAATACAAACACAGCGCCAACCGTCTGTCACGCCCGTTTTTTAAGGGGTCCGATCGATAATAGTTTGCTCGACGCAACCTACGAATTTCCGTCGAAACTCGACGGCATTCGCAAGCGTTCGATTTATAGCAAGCGTGAAAAATATTTCTGGGATCGTCGTTCTGATCGCAAGACCGATAACCCGGTCGTATTCTAATTTGTCGCAGCTTGCGCGTTTTATGATACAAGACTTTTGTCGACAAAAGCTTGACGAGAAGCTATAGATAGGTGTTCATTTGACAGTGCCTATGTAAAACTGTCGCGATTTGCTCTCCAGAGTTTTTTTCGCAAAAATTAAAACCATCGACAGTGACTATCCGATCCGATAATGAACGACTCGGATAGTCGCTATCGATACGGCGTCAAATGGATATCTAAACACGCTTATTGCCGAACGTTCGTCGAATTCTTTCGATTGCTCGAAAAAAAAGTACGATACGCGCTTTTCAACGAGTTCCTCCTGGAAATAACGCAGATTAGATGTGAACGAATTTTTGTTAAGGAATTCGTAGAATATGACTCGACTTTCCTTCTGTTCCAAGACTTTGCAGAAACATATCGCGAGGAAGTTATGTACAAATAATATAGAATAAAGGGAACTGGTGTTAACACAACCGTCTATTGTCTAACCGCTGTTGCATTACCGTGGCACACGTAATCCAATATTTCCGTGTAATTTAAACTCTTCTCGTGCGTGGAGTACGTGGCACGACGAAGAGGTAACTTCTCATCGGGATGTTGGTAGCACGTTCTCTCGTTGCAGTGAGTTTTATTCGCGTTTCCGTCCTTTTACCGGAAAGTCTAGAATTTAGACCACTCTTGCTAATTTGACATTTTTGACAAACGTTTATTACTCGTGATATGTAAATACAATAGCACGGTGATTCGGCTTAATCGGCGTTGTATAGATGATAAATTCGACGTGATAAATTCGATCGTTCCATAATTATATTTGCTCATCGATAATTCTACGCATCCCCTTGGCTTCTACGCACGGTTCTTGATGCTTCGATCTACGAGCGAGGCGCGTCCTTTTCATTCGCAGAGAACGGCGATCGACTTGGTAAATTGATTCCGACTGCGCGTTACGGATACTTCGATCACAGACTTGTCCGCCTATGTAACGATATTCTGGAAAACGAGCCGTTCATCGACAAATGGACGTTGAATAATCTACGAATGTATGAATTTCTGTCACGCCTCGCACATCCATAAAGAAAGAAACGCTTGCGAACGTGTCAGCTCGTTTTAACGGAGATTAGATCGTGTCAAGTGTGACTCTACGTCGCTCGCTTATCGCGATACTTGGACGTGGAAATGTCTCTTTGCGTGTTTCTAACGAGAAACGTTCGTGATAATATAAAGTTCGTAAAGAAGGAGAAAGTAGAGGGAAGAAAAAGGACGAACGAAGCCCGGCTTCGTTTCTTCCTGATCCATTAGACGCAAAGTCTAAATTACTTTCGATGTTCGAAAGAAAGTGGGAGAGGAAATGCTGGAAGCGGTAACGCGGAGAAGCGAGAACGAAGAAGTACGGTGGAAAAGCAGAGCGAAGAATTAATGACGGTAAAAGGGGTGACGGCGAATCGCAGTGAATTCACCGACGTGAACAAAAGCCCGAAATCGAGCTAGAGACGAATCGGTAGAGGGAAAATAGAAGAAACAAGTTGGGGTAAAGGAAAGGGTGGAAAGGAAACCTACGCAGTCGTGGCGCACGGGTCAACGTACTTGGATTCAGGGACGCGGATTTAGCGGGATATGCTTTTACGAGTATACCGAGTGATCCGTCAGAACCGCATCATTTCCGCTATATTTTAGGATAAATTTTAGATTTGAGTTTCGATCGTATATTTAAGTATCGACTGACGCGACACCTCGATTCCAAGATACGTACGTCCAATTTAGTTTCTCCGATAGATTTAGATAGATTTAGACCCAAATTATTGGGTTGGCAATACCACCTAATGACAAAATC